>NW_026600478.1:0-112500 GCF_029448725.1 Salvelinus fontinalis
CTAGGTCTCAGTAAGGAACTCCCCTCACCTGGTTGTCTCAGTAAGGAACTCCCCTCACCTGGTTGTCTAGGTCTCAGTAAGGAACTCCCCTCACCTGGTTGTCTAGGTCTCAGTAAGGAACTCCTCTCACCTGGTTGTCTCAGTAAGGAATTCCCCTCACCTGGTTGTCTAGGTCTCAGTAAGGAACAACCCTCACCTGGTTGTCTAGGTCTCAGTAAGGAACTCCTCTCACCTGGTTGTCTCAGTAAGGAACTCCCCTCACCTGGTTGTCTAGGTCTCAGTAAGGAACTCCCCTCACCTGGTTGTCTAGGTCTCAGTAAGGAACTCCCCTCACCTGGTTGTGTAGGTCTCAGTAAGGAACTCCCCTCACCTGGTTGTGTAGGTCTCAGTAAGGAACTCCCCTCACCTGGTTGTCCAGGTCTCAGTAAGGAAAACCCCTCACCTGGTTGTCCAGGTCTCAGTAAGGAACTCCCCTGACCTGGTTGTCTAGGTCTCAGTAAGGAACTCCCCTCACCTGGTTGTCTAGGTCTCAGTAAGGAACTCTCCTCACCTGGTTGTCTAGGTCTCAGTAAGGAACTCTCCTCGCCTGGTTGTCTAGGTCTCAGTAAGGAACTCCCCTCACCTGGTCGTCTCAGTAAGGAACTCCTCTCACCTGGTTGTCCAGGTCTCAGTAAGGAACTCCCTAAACCTGGTTGTCCAGGTCTCAGTAAGGAACACCCCTCATCTGGTTGTCTAGGTCTCAGTAAGGAACTCCCCTCACCTGGTTGTCTAGGGCTCAGTAAGGAACTCCCCTCACCTGGTTGTCTAGGTCTCAGTAAGGAACTCCCCTCACCTGGTTGTCAAGGTCTCAGTAAGGAACTCCCCTCACCTGGTTGTCTAGGTCTCAGTAAGGCACTCCCCTCACCTGGTTGTCTAGGTCTCAGTAAGGAACTCTCCTCACCTGGTTGTCTAGGTCTCAGTAAGGAACTCCCCTCACCTGGTCGTCTCAGTAAGGAACTCCTCTCACCTGGTTGTCCAGGTCTCAGTAAGGAACTCCCTAAACCTGGTTGTCCAGGTCTCAGTAAGGAACTCCCCTCACCTGGTTGTCCAGGTCTCAGTAAGGAACTCCCTAAACCTGGTTGTCCAGGTCTCAGTAAGGAACTCCCCTCACCTGGTTGTCCAGGTCTCAGTAAGGAACTCCCCTCACCTGGTTGTCTAGGTCTCAGTAAGGAACTCCCCTCACCTGGTTGTCTCAGTAAGGAACTCCCCTCACCTGGTTGTCTGGGTCTCAGTAAGGAACTCCCCTCACCTGGTTGTCTAGGTCTCAGTAAGGAACTCCCCTCACCTGGTTGTTTCAGTAAGGAACTCCCCTCACCTGGTTGTCTAGGTCTCAGTAAGGAACTCCCCTCACCTGGTTGTTTCAGTAAGGAACTCCCCTCACCTGGTTGTCCAGGTCTCAGTAAGGAACTCCCTAAACCTGGTTGTCTAGGTCTCAGTAAGGAACTCCCCTCACCTGGTTGTCTAGGTCTCAGTAAGGAACTCCCCTCACCTGGTTGTCTCAGTAAGGAACTCCCCTCACCTGGTTGTCTAGGTCTCAGTAAGGAACTCCCCTCACCTGGTTGTCTAGGTCTCAGTAAGGAACTCCTCTCACCTGGTTGTCTCAGTAAGGAACTCCCCTCACCTGGTTGTCTAGGTCTCAGTAAGGAACTCTCCTCACCTGGTTGTCTAGGTCTCAGTAAGGAACTCCCCTCACCTGGTTGTCTAGGTCTCAGTAAGGAACAACCCTCAACTGGTTGTCTAGGTCTCAGTAAGGAACTCCTCTCACCTGGTTGTCTCAGTAAGGAATTCCCCTCACCTGGTTGTCTAGGTCTCAGTAAGGAACAACCCTCACCTGGTTGTCTAGGTCTCAGTAAGGAACTCCTCTCACCTGGTTGTCTCAGTAAGGAACTCCCCTCACCTGGTTGTCTAGGTCTCAGTAAGGAACTCCCCTCCCCTGGTTGTCTAGGTCTCAGTAAGGAACTCCCCTCACCTGGTTGTGTAGGTCTCAGTAAGGAACTCCCCTCACCTGGTTGTCTAGGTCTCAGTAAGGAACTCCCCTCACCTGGTTGTCCAGGTCTCAGTAAGGAACACCCCTCACCTGGTTGTCTAGGTCTCAGTAAGGAACTCCCCTGACCTGGTTGTCTAGGTCTCAGTAAGGAACTCCCCTCACCTGGTTGTCTAGGTCTCAGTAAGGAACTCTCCTCACCTGGTTGTCTAGGTCTCAGTAAGGAACTCCCCTCACCTGGTCGTCTCAGTAAGGAACTCCTCTCACCTGGTTGTCCAGGTCTCAGTAAGGAACTCCCTAAACCTGGTTGTCCAGGTCTCAGTAAGGAACACCCCTCATCTGGTTGTCTAGGTCTCAGTAAGGAACTCCCCTCACCTGGTTGTCTAGGGCTCAGTAAGGAACTCCCCTCACCTGGTTGTCTAGGTCTCAGTAAGGAACTCCCCTCACCTGGTTGTCAAGGTCTCAGTAAGGAACACCCCTCACCTGGTTGTCTAGGTCTCAGTAAGGAACTCCCCTCACCTGGTCGTCTCAGTAAGGAACTCCTCTCACCTGGTTGTCCAGGTCTCAGTAAGGAACTCCCTAAACCTGGTTGTCCAGGTCTCAGTAAGGAACTCCCCTCACCTGGTTGTCCAGGTCTCAGTAAGGAACTCCCTAAACCTGGTTGTCCAGGTCTCAGTAAGGAACTCCCCTCACCTGGTTGTCCAGGTCTCAGTAAGGAACTCCCCTCACCTGGTTGTCTAGGTCTCAGTAAGGAACTCCCCTCACCTGGTTGTCTCAGTAAGGAACTCCCCTCACCTGGTTGTCTGGGTCTCAGTAAGGAACTCCCCTCACCTGGTTGTCTAGGTCTCAGTAAGGAACTCCCCTCACCTGGTTGTTTCAGTAAGGAACTCCCCTCACCTGGTTGTCTAGGTCTCAGTAAGGAACTCCCCTCACCTGGTTGTTTCAGTAAGGAACTCCCCTCACCTGGTTGTCCAGGTCTCAGTAAGGAACTCCCTAAACCTGGTTGTCTAGGTCTCAGTAAGGAACTCCCCTCACCTGGTTGTCTAGGTCTCAGTAAGGAACTCCCCTCACCTGGTTGTCTCAGTAAGGAACTCCCCTCACCTGGTTGTCTAGGTCTCAGTAAGGAACTCCCCTCACCTGGTTGTCTAGGTCTCAGTAAGGAACTCCTCTCACCTGGTTGTCTCAGTAAGGAACTCCCCTCACCTGGTTGTCTAGGTCTCAGTAAGGAACTCCCCTCACCTGGTTGTCTAGGTCTCAGTAAGGAACTCCTCTCACCTGGTTGTCTCAGTAAGGAACACCCCTCACCTGGTTGTCTAGGTCTCAGTAAGGCACTCCCCTCACCTGGTTGTCTAGGTCTCAGTAAGGAACTCTCCTCACCTGGTTGTCTAGGTCTCAGTAAGGAACTCCCCTCACCTGGTCGTCTCAGTAAGGAACTCCTCTCACCTGGTTGTCCAAGTCTCAGTAAGGAACTCCCTAAACCTGGTTGTCCAAGTCTCAGTAAGGAACTCCCTAAACCTGGTTGTCCAGGTCTCAGTAAGGAACTCCCCTCACCTGGTTGTCCAGGTCTCAGTAAGGAACTCCCTAAACCTGGTTGTCCAGGTCTCAGTAAGGAACTCCCCTCACCTGGTTGTCCAGGTCTCAGTAAGGAACTCCCCTCACCTGGTTGTCTAGGTCTCAGTAAGGAACTCCCCTCACCTGGTTGTCTCAGTAAGGAACTCCCCTCACCTGGTTGTCTCAGTAAGGAACTCCCCTCACCTGGTTGTCTTTGTCTCAGTAAGGAACTCCCCTCACCTGGTTGTCTGGGTCTCAGTAAGGAACTCCCCTCACCTGGTTGTCTAGGTCTCAGTAAGGAACTCCCCTCACCTGGTTGTCTCAGTAAGGAACTCTCCTCACTCACCTGGTTGTCTAGGTCTCAGTAAGGAACACCCCTCACCTGGTTGTCTAGGTCTCAGTAAGGAACTCCCCTCACTCACCTGGTTGTCTAGGTCTCAGTAAGGAACACCCCTCACCTGGTTGTCTAGATCTCAGTAAGGAACTCCCCTCACCTGGTTGTCTAGGTCTCAGTAAGGAACTCTCCTCACCTGGTTGTTTAGGTCTCAGTAAGGAACTCCTCTCACCTGGTTGTCTTAGTAAGGAACTCCCCTCACCTGGTTGTCCAGGTCTCAGTAAGGAACTCCCTAAACCTGGTTGTCCAGGTCTCAGTAAGGAACTCCCTAAACCTGGTTGTCCAGGTCTCAGTAAGGAACTCCCCTCACTTGGTTGTCTAGGTCTCAGTAAGGAACTCCCCTCACCTGGTTGTCCAGGTCTCAGTAAGGAACTCCCCTCACCTGGTTGTTTCAGTAAGGAACTCCCCTCACCTGGTTGTCTAGGTCTCAGTAAGGAACTCCCCTCACCTGGTTGTTTCAGTAAGGAACTCCCCTCACCTGGTTGTCCAGGTCTCAGTAAGGAACTCCCTAAACCTGGTTGTCTAAGTCTCAGTAAGGAATTCCCCTCACCTGGTTGTCTGGGTCTCAGTTAGGAACTCCCCTCACCTGGTTGTCTAGGTCTCAGTAAGGAACTCCCCTCACCTGGTTGTCTAGGTCTCAGTAAGGAACTCCCCTCACCTGGTTGTTTCAGTAAGGAACTCCCCTCACCTGGTTGTCTAGGTCTCAGTAAGGAACTCCCCTCACCTGGTTGTTTCAGTAAGGAACTCCCCTCACCTGGTTGTCCAGGTCTCAGTAAGGAACTCCCTAAACCTGGTTGTCTAGGTCTCAGTAAGGAACTCCCCTCACCTGGTTGTCTAGGTCTCAGTAAGGAACTCCCCTCACCTGGTTGTCTCAGTAAGGAACTCCCCTCACCTGGTTGTCTAGGTCTCAGTAAGGAACTCCCCTCACCTGGTTGTCTAGGTCTCAGTAAGGAACTCCTCTCACCTGGTTGTCTCAGTAAGGAACTCCCCTCACCTGGTTGTCTAGGTCTCAGTAAGGAACTCCCCTCACCTGGTTGTCTAGGTCTCAGTAAGGAACTCCTCTCACCTGGTTGTCTAGGTCTCAGTAAGGAACTCCCCTCACCTGGTTGTCTAGGTCTCAGTAAGGAACACCCCTCACCTGGTTGTCTAGGTCTCAGTAAGGAACTCCCCTCACCTGGTTGTTTAGGTCTCAGTAAGGAACTCCCCTCACCTGGTTGTCCAGGTCTCAGTAAGGAACACCCCTCACCTGGTTGTCTAGGTCTCAGTAAGGAACTCCCCTCACCTGGTTGTCTAGGTCTCAGTAAGGAACTCCCCTCATCTGGTTGTCTAGGTCTCAGTAAGGAACTCCCCTCACCTGGTTGTCTAGGGCTCAGTAAGGAACTCCCCTCACCTGGTTGTCTAGGTCTCAGTAAGGAACTCCCCTCACCTGGTTGTCAAGGTCTCAGTAAGGAACACCCCTCACCTGGTTGTCTAGGTCTCAGTAAGGCACTCTCCTCACCTGGTTGTCTAGGTCTCAGTAAGGAACTCCCCTCACCTGGTCGTCTCAGTAAGGAACTCCTCTCACCTGGTTGTCCAGGTCTCAGTAAGGAACTCCCTAAACCTGGTTGTCCAGGTCTCAGTAAGGAACTCCCTAAACCTGGTTGTCCAGGTCTCAGTAAGGAACTCCCCTCACCTGGTTGTCCAGGTCTCAGTAAGGAACTCCCTAAACCTGGTTGTCCAGGTCTCAGTAAGGAACTCCCCTCACCTGGTTGTCCAGGTCTCAGTAAGGAACTCCCCTCACCTGGTTGTCCAGATCTCAGTAAGGAACTCCCCTCACCTGGTTGTCCAGATCTCAGTAAGGAACTCCCCTCACCTGGTTGTCTAGGTCTCAGTAAGGAACTCCCCTCACCTGGTTGTCTAGGTCTCAGTAAGGAACTCCTCTCACCTGGTTGTCTAGGTCTCAGTAAGGAACTCCCCTCACCTGGTTGTCTAGGTCTCAGTAAGGAACACCCCTCACCTGGTTGTCTAGGTCTCAGTAAGGAACTCCCCTCACCTGGTTGTCTAGGTCTCAGTAAGGAACTCCCCTCACCTGGTTGTCCAGGTCTCAGTAAGGAACACCCCTCACCTGGTTGTCTAGGTCTCAGTAAGGAACTCCCCTCACCTGGTTGTCTAGGTCTCAGTAAGGAACTCCCCTCATCTGGTTGTCTAGGTCTCAGTAAGGAACTCCCCTCATCTGGTTGTCTAGGTCTCAGTAAGGAACTCCCCTCACCTGGTTGTTTGAGTAAGGAACTCCCCTCACCTGGTTGTCTAGGTCTCAGTAAGGAACTCCCCTCACCTGGTTGTTTCAGTAAGGAACTCCCCTCACCTGGTTGTCCAGATCTCAGTAAGGAACTCCCTAAACCTGGTTGTCTAGGTCTCAGTAAGGAACTCCCCTCACCTGGTTGTCTAGGTCTCAGTAAGGAACTCCCCTCACCTGGTTGTCTAAGTAAGGAACTCCCCTCACCTGGTTGTCTAGGTCTCAGTAATGAACTCCCCTCACCTGGTTGTCTAGGTCTCAGTAAGGAACTCCCCTCACCTGGTTGTCAAGGTCTCAGTAAGGAACACCCCTCACCTGGTTGTCTAGGTCTCAGTAAGGAACTCCCCTCACCTGGTCGTCTCAGTAAGGAACTCCCTAAACCTGGTTGTCCAGGTCTCAGTAAGGAACTCCCCTCACCTGGTTGTCCAGGTCTCAGTAAGGAACTCCCTAAACCTGGTTGTCCAGGTCTCAGTAAGGAACTCCCCTCACCTGGTTGTCCAGGTCTCAGTAAGGAACTCCCCTCACCTGGTTGTCCAGGTCTCAGTAAGGAACTCCCCTCACCTGGTTGTCTAGGTCTCAGTAAGGAACTCCGCTCACCTGGTTGTCTCAGTAAGGAACTCCCCTCACCTGGTTGTCTGGGTCTCAGTAAGGAACTCCCCTCACCTGGTTGTCTCAGTAAGGAACTCTCCTCACTCACCTGGTTGTCTAGGTCTCAGTAAGGAAAACCCCTCACCTGGTTGTCTAGGTCTCAGTAAGGAACTCCCCTCACTCACCTGGTTGTCTAGGTCTCAGTAAGGAACTCCCCTCACTCACCTGGTTGTCTAGGTCTCAGTAAGGAACACCCCTCACCTGGTTGTCTAGGTCTCAGTAAGGAACTCCCCTCACCTGGTTGTCTAGGTCTCAGTAAGGAACTCTCCTCACCTGGTTGTGTAGGTCTCAGTAAGGAACTCCTCTCACCTGGTTGTCTCAGTAAGGAACTCCACTCACCTGGTTGTCCAAGTCTCAGTAAGGAACTCCCTAAACCTGGTTGTCCAGGTCTCAGTAAGGAACTCCCCTCACCTGGTTGTCTAGGTCTCAGTAAGGAACTCCCCTCACCTGGTTGTTTCAGTAAGGAACTCCCCTCACCTGGTTGTCTAGGTCTCAGTAAGGAACTCCCCTCACCTGGTTGTCAAGGTCTCAGTAAGGAACTCCCTAAACCTGGTTGTCTAGGTCTCAGTAAGGAACTCCCCTCACCTGGTTGTCTAGGTCTCAGTAAGGAACTCCCCTCACCTGGTTGTCTCAGTAAGGAACTCCCCTCACCTGGTTGTCAAGGTCTCAGTAAGGAACACCCCTCACCTGGTTGTCTAGGTCTCAGTAAGGAACTCTCCTTACCTGGTTGTCTAGGTCTCAGTAAGGAACTCCCCTCACCTGGTCGTCTCAGTAAGGAACTCCTCTCACCTGGTTGTCCAGGTCTCAGTAAGGAACTCTCCTCACCTGGTTGTCCAGGTCTCAGTAAGGAACTCCCCTCACCTGGTCGTCTCAGTAAGGAACTCCTCTCACCTGGTTGTCCAGGTCTCAGTAAGGAACTCCCCTCACCTGGTTGTCCAGATCTCAGTAAGGAACTCCCTAAACCTGGTTGTTTAGGTCTCAGTAAGGAACTCCCCTCACCTGGTTGTTTCAGTAAGGAACTCCCCTCACCTGGTTGTCCAGGTCTCAGTAAGGAACTCCCTAAACCTGGTTGTCTAGGTCTCAGTAAGGAACTCCCCTCACCTGGTTGTCTAGGTCTCAGTAAGGAACTCCTCTCACCTGGTTGTCTAGGTCTCAGTAAGGAACTCCCCTCACCTGGTTGTCTAGGTCTCAGTAAGGAACACCCCTCACCTGGTTGTCTAGGTCTCAGTAAGGAACTCCCCTCACCTGGTTGTCCAGGTCTCAGTAAGGAACTCCCCTCACCTGGTTGTCCAGGTCTCAGTAAGGAACACCCCTCACCTGGTTGTCTAGGTCTCAGTAAGGAACTCCCCTCACCTGGTTGTCTAAGTCTCAGTAAGGAACTCCCCTCATCTGGTTGTCTAGGTCTCAGTAAGGAACTCCCCTCACCTGGTTGTCTAGGGCTCAGTAAGGAACTCCCCTCACCTGGTTGTCAAGGTCTCAGTAAGGAACACCCCTCACCTGGTTGTCTAGGTCTCAGTAAGGCACTCCCCTCACCTGGTTGTCTAGGTCTCAGTAAGGAACTCTCCTCACCTGGTTGTCTAGGTCTCAGTAAGGAACTCCCCTCACCTGGTTGTTTGAGTAAGGAACTCCCCTCACCTGGTTGTCTAGGTCTCAGTAAGGAACTCCCCTCACCTGGTTGTTTCAGTAAGGAACTCCCCTCACCTGGTTGTCCAGATCTCAGTAAGGAACTCCCTAAACCTGGTTGTCTAGGTCTCAGTAAGGAACTCCCCTCACCTGGTTGTCTAGGTCTCAGTAAGGAACTCCCCTCACCTGGTTGTCTAAGTAAGGAACTCCCCTCACCTGGTTGTCTAGGTCTCAGTAATGAACTCCCCTCACCTGGTTGTCTAGGTCTCAGTAAGGAACTCCCCTCACCTGGTTGTCAAGGTCTCAGTAAGGAACACCCCTCACCTGGTTGTCTAGGTCTCAGTAAGGAACTCCCCTCACCTGGTCGTCTCAGTAAGGAACTCCCTAAACCTGGTTGTCCAGGTCTCAGTAAGGAACTCCCCTCACCTGGTTGTCCAGGTCTCAGTAAGGAACTCCCTAAACCTGGTTGTCCAGGTCTCAGTAAGGAACTCCCCTCACCTGGTTGTCCAGGTCTCAGTAAGGAACTCCCCTCACCTGGTTGTCCAGGTCTCAGTAAGGAACTCCCCTCACCTGGTTGTCTAGGTCTCAGTAAGGAACTCCGCTCACCTGGTTGTCTCAGTAAGGAACTCCCCTCACCTGGTTGTCTGGGTCTCAGTAAGGAACTCCCCTCACCTGGTTGTCTCAGTAAGGAACTCTCCTCACTCACCTGGTTGTCTAGGTCTCAGTAAGGAAAACCCCTCACCTGGTTGTCTAGGTCTCAGTAAGGAACTCCCCTCACTCACCTGGTTGTCTAGGTCTCAGTAAGGAACTCCCCTCACTCACCTGGTTGTCTAGGTCTCAGTAAGGAACACCCCTCACCTGGTTGTCTAGGTCTCAGTAAGGAACTCCCCTCACCTGGTTGTCTAGGTCTCAGTAAGGAACTCTCCTCACCTGGTTGTGTAGGTCTCAGTAAGGAACTCCTCTCACCTGGTTGTCTCAGTAAGGAACTCCACTCACCTGGTTGTCCAAGTCTCAGTAAGGAACTCCCTAAACCTGGTTGTCCAGGTCTCAGTAAGGAACTCCCCTCACCTGGTTGTCTAGGTCTCAGTAAGGAACTCCCCTCACCTGGTTGTTTCAGTAAGGAACTCCCCTCACCTGGTTGTCTAGGTCTCAGTAAGGAACTCCCCTCACCTGGTTGTCAAGGTCTCAGTAAGGAACTCCCTAAACCTGGTTGTCTAGGTCTCAGTAAGGAACTCCCCTCACCTGGTTGTCTAGGTCTCAGTAAGGAACTCCCCTCACCTGGTTGTCTCAGTAAGGAACTCCCCTCACCTGGTTGTCAAGGTCTCAGTAAGGAACACCCCTCACCTGGTTGTCTAGGTCTCAGTAAGGAACTCTCCTTACCTGGTTGTCTAGGTCTCAGTAAGGAACTCCCCTCACCTGGTCGTCTCAGTAAGGAACTCCTCTCACCTGGTTGTCCAGGTCTCAGTAAGGAACTCTCCTCACCTGGTTGTCCAGGTCTCAGTAAGGAACTCCCCTCACCTGGTCGTCTCAGTAAGGAACTCCTCTCACCTGGTTGTCCAGGTCTCAGTAAGGAACTCCCCTCACCTGGTTGTCCAGATCTCAGTAAGGAACTCCCTAAACCTGGTTGTCTAGGTCTCAGTAAGGAACTCCCCTCACCTGGTTGTTTCAGTAAGGAACTCCCCTCACCTGGTTGTCCAGGTCTCAGTAAGGAACTCCCTAAACCTGGTTGTCTAGGTCTCAGTAAGGAACTCCCCTCACCTGGTTGTCTAGGTCTCAGTAAGGAACTCCTCTCACCTGGTTGTCTAGGTCTCAGTAAGGAACTCCCCTCACCTGGTTGTCTAGGTCTCAGTAAGGAACACCCCTCACCTGGTTGTCTAGGTCTCAGTAAGGAACTCCCCTCACCTGGTTGTCCAGGTCTCAGTAAGGAACTCCCCTCACCTGGTTGTCCAGGTCTCAGTAAGGAACACCCCTCACCTGGTTGTCTAGGTCTCAGTAAGGAACTCCCCTCACCTGGTTGTCTAAGTCTCAGTAAGGAACTCCCCTCATCTGGTTGTCTAGGTCTCAGTAAGGAACTCCCCTCACCTGGTTGTCTAGGGCTCAGTAAGGAACTCCCCTCACCTGGTTGTCTAGGTCTCAGTAAGGAACTCCCCTCACCTGGTTGTCAAGGTCTCAGTAAGGCACACCCCTCACCTGGTTGTCTAGGTCTCAGTAAGGCACTCCCCTCACCTGGTTGTCTAGGTCTCAGTAAGGAACTCTCCTCACCTGGTTGTCTAGGTCTCAGTAAGGAACTCCCCTCACCTGGTCGTCTCAGTAAGGAACTCCTCTCACCTGGTTGTCCAGGTCTCAGTAAGGAACTCCCTAAACCTGGTTGTCCAGGTCTCAGTAAGGAACTCCCCTCACCTGGTTGTCCAGGTCTCAGTAAGGAACTCCCCTCACCTGGTTGTTTGAGTAAGGAACTCCCCTCACCTGGTTGTCTAGGTCTCAGTAAGGAACTCCCCTCACCTGGTTGTCTAGGGCTCAGTAAGGAACTCCCCTCACCTGGTTGTCTAGGTCTCAGTAAGGAACTCCCCTCACCTGGTTGTCAAGGTCTCAGTAAGGAACACCCCTCACCTGGTTGTCTAGGTCTCAGTAAGGCACTCCCCTCACCTGGTTGTCTAGGTCTCAGTAAGGAACTCTCCTCACCTGGTTGTCTAGGTCTCAGTAAGGAACTCCCCTCACCTGGTTGTTTGAGTAAGGAACTCCCCTCACCTGGTTGTCTAGGTCTCAGTAAGGAACTCCCCTCACCTGGTTGTTTCAGTAAGGAACTCCCCTCACCTGGTTGTCCAGATCTCAGTAAGGAACTCCCTAAACCTGGTTGTCTAGGTCTCAGTAAGGAACTCCCCTCACCTGGTTGTCTAGGTCTCAGTAAGGAACTCCCCTCACCTGGTTGTCTAAGTAAGGAACTCCCCTCACCTGGTTGTCTAGGTCTCAGTAATGAACTCCCCTCACCTGGTTGTCTAGGTCTCAGTAAGGAACTCCCCTCACCTGGTTGTCAAGGTCTCAGTAAGGAACACCCCTCACCTGGTTGTCTAGGTCTCAGTAAGGAACTCCCCTCACCTGGTCGTCTCAGTAAGGAACTCCCTAAACCTGGTTGTCCAGGTCTCAGTAAGGAACTCCCCTCACCTGGTTGTCCAGGTCTCAGTAAGGAACTCCCTAAACCTGGTTGTCCAGGTCTCAGTAAGGAACTCCCCTCACCTGGTTGTCCAGGTCTCAGTAAGGAACTCCCCTCACCTGGTTGTCCAGGTCTCAGTAAGGAACTCCCCTCACCTGGTTGTCTAGGTCTCAGTAAGGAACTCCGCTCACCTGGTTGTCTCAGTAAGGAACTCCCCTCACCTGGTTGTCTGGGTCTCAGTAAGGAACTCCCCTCACCTGGTTGTCTCAGTAAGGAACTCTCCTCACTCACCTGGTTGTCTAGGTCTCAGTAAGGAAAACCCCTCACCTGGTTGTCTAGGTCTCAGTAAGGAACTCCCCTCACTCACCTGGTTGTCTAGGTCTCAGTAAGGAACTCCCCTCACTCACCTGGTTGTCTAGGTCTCAGTAAGGAACACCCCTCACCTGGTTGTCTAGGTCTCAGTAAGGAACTCCCCTCACCTGGTTGTCTAGGTCTCAGTAAGGAACTCTCCTCACCTGGTTGTGTAGGTCTCAGTAAGGAACTCCTCTCACCTGGTTGTCTCAGTAAGGAACTCCACTCACCTGGTTGTCCAAGTCTCAGTAAGGAACTCCCTAAACCTGGTTGTCCAGGTCTCAGTAAGGAACTCCCCTCACCTGGTTGTCTAGGTCTCAGTAAGGAACTCCCCTCACCTGGTTGTTTCAGTAAGGAACTCCCCTCACCTGGTTGTCTAGGTCTCAGTAAGGAACTCCCCTCACCTGGTTGTCAAGGTCTCAGTAAGGAACTCCCTAAACCTGGTTGTCTAGGTCTCAGTAAGGAACTCCCCTCACCTGGTTGTCTAGGTCTCAGTAAGGAACTCCCCTCACCTGGTTGTCTCAGTAAGGAACTCCCCTCACCTGGTTGTCAAGGTCTCAGTAAGGAACACCCCTCACCTGGTTGTCTAGGTCTCAGTAAGGAACTCTCCTTACCTGGTTGTCTAGGTCTCAGTAAGGAACTCCCCTCACCTGGTCGTCTCAGTAAGGAACTCCTCTCACCTGGTTGTCCAGGTCTCAGTAAGGAACTCTCCTCACCTGGTTGTCCAGGTCTCAGTAAGGAACTCCCCTCACCTGGTCGTCTCAGTAAGGAACTCCTCTCACCTGGTTGTCCAGGTCTCAGTAAGGAACTCCCCTCACCTGGTTGTCCAGATCTCAGTAAGGAACTCCCTAAACCTGGTTGTCTAGGTCTCAGTAAGGAACTCCCCTCACCTGGTTGTCTAGGGCTCAGTAAGGAACTCCCCTCACCTGGTTGTCAAGGTCTCAGTAAGGAACACCCCTCACCTGGTTGTCTAGGTCTCAGTAAGGCACTCCCCTCACCTGGTTGTCTAGGTCTCAGTAAGGAACTCTCCTCACCTGGTTGTCTAGGTCTCAGTAAGGAACTCCCCTCACCTGGTTGTTTGAGTAAGGAACTCCCCTCACCTGGTTGTCTAGGTCTCAGTAAGGAACTCCCCTCACCTGGTTGTTTCAGTAAGGAACTCCCCTCACCTGGTTGTCCAGATCTCAGTAAGGAACTCCCTAAACCTGGTTGTCTAGGTCTCAGTAAGGAACTCCCCTCACCTGGTTGTCTAGGTCTCAGTAAGGAACTCCCCTCACCTGGTTGTCTAAGTAAGGAACTCCCCTCACCTGGTTGTCTAGGTCTCAGTAATGAACTCCCCTCACCTGGTTGTCTAGGTCTCAGTAAGGAACTCCCCTCACCTGGTTGTCAAGGTCTCAGTAAGGAACACCCCTCACCTGGTTGTCTAGGTCTCAGTAAGGAACTCCCCTCACCTGGTCGTCTCAGTAAGGAACTCCCTAAACCTGGTTGTCCAGGTCTCAGTAAGGAACTCCCCTCACCTGGTTGTCCAGGTCTCAGTAAGGAACTCCCTAAACCTGGTTGTCCAGGTCTCAGTAAGGAACTCCCCTCACCTGGTTGTCCAGGTCTCAGTAAGGAACTCCCCTCACCTGGTTGTCCAGGTCTCAGTAAGGAACTCCCCTCACCTGGTTGTCTAGGTCTCAGTAAGGAACTCCGCTCACCTGGTTGTCTCAGTAAGGAACTCCCCTCACCTGGTTGTCTGGGTCTCAGTAAGGAACTCCCCTCACCTGGTTGTCTCAGTAAGGAACTCTCCTCACTCACCTGGTTGTCTAGGTCTCAGTAAGGAAAACCCCTCACCTGGTTGTCTAGGTCTCAGTAAGGAACTCCCCTCACTCACCTGGTTGTCTAGGTCTCAGTAAGGAACTCCCCTCACTCACCTGGTTGTCTAGGTCTCAGTAAGGAACACCCCTCACCTGGTTGTCTAGGTCTCAGTAAGGAACTCCCCTCACCTGGTTGTCTAGGTCTCAGTAAGGAACTCTCCTCACCTGGTTGTGTAGGTCTCAGTAAGGAACTCCTCTCACCTGGTTGTCTCAGTAAGGAACTCCACTCACCTGGTTGTCCAAGTCTCAGTAAGGAACTCCCTAAACCTGGTTGTCCAGGTCTCAGTAAGGAACTCCCCTCACCTGGTTGTCTAGGTCTCAGTAAGGAACTCCCCTCACCTGGTTGTTTCAGTAAGGAACTCCCCTCACCTGGTTGTCTAGGTCTCAGTAAGGAACTCCCCTCACCTGGTTGTCAAGGTCTCAGTAAGGAACTCCCTAAACCTGGTTGTCTAGGTCTCAGTAAGGAACTCCCCTCACCTGGTTGTCTAGGTCTCAGTAAGGAACTCCCCTCACCTGGTTGTCTCAGTAAGGAACTCCCCTCACCTGGTTGTCAAGGTCTCAGTAAGGAACACCCCTCACCTGGTTGTCTAGGTCTCAGTAAGGAACTCTCCTTACCTGGTTGTCTAGGTCTCAGTAAGGAACTCCCCTCACCTGGTCGTCTCAGTAAGGAACTCCTCTCACCTGGTTGTCCAGGTCTCAGTAAGGAACTCCTCACCTGGTTGTCCAGGTCTCAGTAAGGAACTCCCCTCACCTGGTCGTCTCAGTAAGGAACTCCTCTCACCTGGTTGTCCAGGTCTCAGTAAGGAACTCCCCTCACCTGGTTGTCCAGATCTCAGTAAGGAACTCCCTAAACCTGGTTGTCTAGGTCTCAGTAAGGAACTCCCCTCACCTGGTTGTTTCAGTAAGGAACTCCCCTCACCTGGTTGTCCAGGTCTCAGTAAGGAACTCCCTAAACCTGGTTGTCTAGGTCTCAGTAAGGAACTCCCCTCACCTGGTTGTCTAGGTCTCAGTAAGGAACTCCTCTCACCTGGTTGTCTAGGTCTCAGTAAGGAACTCCCCTCACCTGGTTGTCTAGGTCTCAGTAAGGAACACCCCTCACCTGGTTGTCTAGGTCTCAGTAAGGAACTCCCCTCACCTGGTTGTCTAGGTCTCAGTAAGGAACTCCCCTCACCTGGTTGTCTAGGTCTCAGTAAGGAACTCTCCTCACCTGGTTGTCTAGGTCTCAGTAAGGAACTCCCCTCACCTGGTCGTCTCAGTAAGGAACTCCTCTCACCTGGTTGTCCAGGTCTCAGTAAGGAACTCCCTAAACCTGGTTGTCCAGGTCTCAGTAAGGAACTCCCCTCACCTGGTTGTCCAGGTCTCAGTAAGGAACTCCCCTCACCTGGTTGTTTGAGTAAGGAACTCCCCTCACCTGGTTGTCTAGGTCTCAGTAAGGAACTCCCCTCACCTGGTTGTTTCAGTAAGGAACTCCCCTCACCTGGTTGTCCAGGTCTCAGTAAGGAACTCCCCTCACCTGGTTGTCTAGGTCTCAGTAAGGAACTCCCCTCACCTGGTTGTCCAGGTCTCAGTAAGGAACACCCCTCACCTGGTTGTCTAGGTCTCAGTAAGGCACTCCCCTCACCTGGTTGTCTAGGTCTCAGTAAGGCACTCTCCTCACCTGGTTGTCTAGGTCTCAGTAAGGAACTCCCCTCACCTGGTTGTCCAGGTCTCAGTAAGGAACTCCCTAAACCTGGTTGTCCAGGTCTCAGCAAGGAACTCCCCTCACCTGGTTGTCCAGGTCTCAGTAAGGAACTCCCTAAACCTGGTTGTCCAGGTCTCAGTAAGGAACTCCCCTCACCTGGTTGTCCAGGTCTCAGTAAGGAACTCCCCTCACCTGGTTGTCTAGGTCTCAGTAAGGAACTCCCCTCACCTGGTTGTCTAGGTCTCAGTAAGGAACTCCGCTCACCTGGTTGTCTCAGTAAGGAACTCCCCTCACCTGGTTGTCTGGGTCTCAGTAAGGAACTCCCCTCACCTGGTTGTCTGGGTCTCAGTAAGGAACTCCCCTCACCTGGTTGTCTAGGTCTCAGTAACGAACTCCCCTCACCTGGTTGTCTCAGTAAGGAACTCTCCTCACTCACCTGGTTGTCTAGGTCTCAGTAAGGAAAACCCCTCACCTGGTTGTCTAGGTCTCAGTAAGGAACTCCCCTCACTCACCTGGTTGTCTAGGTCTCAGTAAGGAACACCCCTCACCTGGTTGTCTAGGTCTCAGTAAGGAACTTCCCTCACCTGGTTGTCTAGGTCTCAGTAAGGAACTCTCCTCACCTGGTTGTGTAGGTCTCAGTAAGGAACTCCTCTCACCTGGTTGTCTCAGTAAGGAACTCCCCTCACCTGGTTGTCCAGGTCTCAGTAAGGAACTCCCTAAACCTGGTTGTCCAGGTCTCAGTAAGGAACTCCCCTCACCTGGTTGTCTAGGTCTCAGTAAGGAACTCCCCTCACCTGGTTGTTTCAGTAAGGAACTCCCCTCACCTGGTTGTCTAGGTCTCAGTAAGGAACTCCCCTCACCTGGTTGTTTCAGTAAGGAACTCCCCTCACCTGGTTGTCCAGGTCTCAGTAAGGAACTCCCTAAACCTGGTTGTCTAGGTCTCAGTAAGGAACTCCCCTCACCTGGTTGTCTCAGTAAGGAACTCCCCTCACCTGGTTGTCAAGGTCTCAGTAAGGAACTCCCCTCACCTGGTTGTCAAGGTCTCAGTAAGGAACTCCCCTCACCTGGTTGTCCAGGTCTCAGTAAGGAACTCCCCTCACCTGGTTGTCTAGGTCTCAGTAAGGAACTCCCCTCACCTGGTTGTCTAGGTCTCAGTAAGGAACTCCGCTCACCTGGTTGTCTCAGTAAGGAACTCCCCTCACCTGGTTGTCTGGGTCTCAGTAAGGAACTCCCCTCACCTGGTTGTCTGGGTCTCAGTAAGGAACTCCCCTCACCTGGTTGTCTAGGTCTCAGTAAGGAACTCCCCTCACCTGGTTGTCTCAGTAAGGAACTCTCCTCACCTGGTTGTCTCAGTAAGGAACTCTCCTCACTCACCTGGTTGTCTAGGTCTCAGTAAGGAAAACCCCTCACCTGGTTGTCTAGGTCTCAGTAAGGAACTCCCCTCACTCACCTGGTTGTCTAGGTCTCAGTAAGGAACACCCCTCACCTGGTTGTCTAGGTCTCAGTAAGGAACTCCCCTCACCTGGTTGTCTAGGTCTCAGTAAGGAACTCTCCTCACCTGGTTGTCTAGGTCTCAGTAAGGAACTCCCCTCACCTGGTCGTCTCAGTAAGGAACTCCTCTCACCTGGTTGTCCAGGTCTCAGTAAGGAACTCCCTAAACCTGGTTGTCCAGGTCTCAGTAAGGAACTCCCCTCACCTGGTTGTCCAGGTCTCAGCAAGGAACTCCCTAAACCTGGTTGTCCAGGTCTCAGTAAGGAACTCCCCTCACCTGGTTGTCCAGGTCTCAGTAAGGAACTCCCCTCACCTGGTTGTCTAGGTCTCAGTAAGGAACTCCCCTCACCTGGTTGTCTCAGTAAGGAACTCCCCTCACCTGGTTGTCTGGGTCTCAGTAAGGAACTCCCCTCACCTGGTTGTCTAGGTCTCAGTAAGGAACTCCCCTCACCTGGTTGTCTAGGTCTCAGTAAGGAACTCCCCTCACCTGGTTGTTTCAGTAAGGAACTCCCCTCACCTGGTTGTCCAGGTCTCAGTAAGGAACTCCCTAAACCTGGTTGTCTAGGTCTCAGTAAGGAACTCCCCTCACCTGGTTGTCTAGGTCTCAGTAAGGAACTCCCCTCACCTGGTTGTCTAGGTCTCAGTAAGGAACTCTCCTCACCTGGTTGTCTAGGTCACAGTAAGGAACTCCCCTCACCTGGTTGTCTCTAGGTCTGAAAGGGAAACATCAGAGGACACTAGGCCCTTGATGGAATGCGTTTGGCATAAGTCACGGCCAAATGTGTAGAATTGCAGGAAGTTTTGCCATTCCGGTCAACAGGAGGGCCTCAAAACATTTTGGTCGGCACCATTGGCCACACGCCCACCACCTCAGCTCCATTTTGAGCCCGGAAGAAACTGCATAAGTTGTCACTGGTCAACACCTTCCAACGTCATATTCATCCACCGGTACTTACTGTCCACCTTCTGTAGAATAACGATCAAATGAACGTTAAAACATCTGTGTTGCACCATATGTTGAGGTGTATTTGAGTGGTCTGTTATCTATCCATGCCATTTTTACAAATTAATCCTCTTTGGCCCCAAACAGTTTACCTCCAGACCAGACTAATGGATATTCAGATATGATCCCAGACAGCTTACCTCCAGACCAGACTAATGGATATTCAGATATGATCCTAGACCAGACTAATGGATATTCAAATATGATCCCAGACAGCTTACCTCCAGACCAGACTAATGGATATTCAAATATGATCCCAGACAGCTTACCTCCAGACCAGACTAATGGATATTCAGATATGATCCCAGACCAGACTAATGAATATTCAGATATGATCCCAGACAGCTTACCTCCAGACTAGACTAATGGATATTCAGATATGATCCCAGACAGCTTACCTCCAGACCGGACTAATGGATATTCAGATATGATCCCAGACAGCTTACCTCCAGACCAGACTAATGGATATTCAGATATGATCCTAGACCAGACTAATGGATATTCGAATATGATCCCAGACAGCTTACCTCCAGACCAGACTAATGGATATTCAAATATGATCCCAGACAGCTTACCTCCAGACCAGACTAATGGATATTCAGATATGATCCCAGACAGCTTACCTCCAGACCAGACTAATGGATATTCAGATATGATCCCAGACAGCTTACCTCCAGACCAGACAATTGGATATTCAGATATGATCCCAGACAGCTTACCTCTAGACCAAACTAATGGATATTCAAATATGATCCCAGACAGCTTACCTCCAGACCAGACTAATGGATATTCAGATATGATCCCAGACAGCTTACCTCCAGACCAGACTAATGGATATTCAGATATGATCCCAGACAGCTTACCTCCAGACCAGACTAATGGATATTCAGATATGATCCCAGACAGCTTACCTCCAGACCAGACTAATGGATATTCAGATATGATCCTAGACCAGACTAATGGATATTCAAATATGATCCCAGACAGCTTACCTCCAGACCAGACTAATGGATATTCAAATATGATCCCAGACAGCTTACCTCCAGACCAGACTAATGGATATTCAGATATGATCCCAGACCAGACTAATGAATATTCAGATATGATCCCAGACAGCTTACCTCCAGACTAGACTAATGGATATTCAGATATGATCCCAGACAGCTTACCTCCAGACCGGACTAATGGATATTCAGATATGATCCCAGACAGCTTACCTCCAGACCAGACTAATGGATATTCAGATATGATCCTAGACCAGACTAATGGATATTCGAATATGATCCCAGACAGCTTACCTCCAGACCAGACTAATGGATATTCAAATATGATCCCAGACAGCTTACCTCCAGACCAGACTAATGGATATTCAGATATGATCCCAGACAGCTTACCTCCAGACCAGACTAATGGATATTCAGATATGATCCCAGACAGCTTACCTCTAGACCAAACTAATGGATATTCAAATATGATCCCAGACAGCTTACCTCCAGACCAGACTAATGGATATTCAGATATGATCCCAGACAGCTTACCTCCAGACCAGACTAATGGATATTCAGATATGATCCCAGACAGCTTACCTCCAGACCAGACTAATGGATATTCAGATATGATCCCAGACAGCTTACCTCCAGACCAGACTAATGGATATTCAGATATGATCCCAGACAGCTTACCTCCAGACCAGACTAATGGATATTCAGATATGATCCCAGACAGCTTACCTCCAGACCAGACTAATGGATATTCAGATATGATCCCAGAAAGCTTACCTCTAGACCAGACTAATGGATATGATACAACATGGATTTAAATAAAGATGATCCAGACTGGATCTAATGTTGGAAAAACAGAACTGATCACATCTGGCCACCCAGAACCAGGACCGGCTGTGGGGAGAGACTACAGGCCACCCAGAACCAGGACCGGCTGTGAGGAGAGACTACAGGCCACCCAGAACCAGGACCGGCTGTGGGGAGAGACTACAGGCCACCCAGAACCGGGACCGGCTGTGAGGAGAGACTACAGGCCACTCAGAACCGGGACCGGCTGTGGGGAGAGACTACAGGCCACCCAGAACCAGGACCGGCTGTGGGGAGAGACTACAGGCCACCCAGAACCAGGAACGGCTGTGGGGAGAGACTACAGGCCACCCAGAACCAGGACCGGCTGTGAGGAGAGACTACAGGCCACCCAGAACCAGGACCGGCTGTAAGGAGAGACTACAGGCCACTCAGAACCGGGACCGGCTGTGGGGAGAGACTACAGGCCACCCAGAACCAGGACCGGCTGTGGGGAGAGACTACAGGCCACCCAGAACCAGGAACGGCTGTGGGGAGAGACTACAGGCCACCCAGAACCAGGACCGGCTGTGAGGAGAGACTACAGGCCACCCAGAACCAGGACCGGCTGTAAGGAGAGACTACAGGCCACCCAGAACCAGGACCGGCTGTGGGGAGACACTACAGGCAACCCAGAACCAGGACCGGCTGTGGGGAGACACTACAGGCCACCCAGAACCAGGACCGGCTGTGGGGAGACACTACAGGCCACCCAGAACCAGGACCGGCTGTGGGGAGACACTACAGGCCACCCAGAACCAGGACCGGCTGTGAGGAGACACTACAGGCCACCCAGAACCAGGACCGGCTGTGGGGAGACACTACAGGCCACCCAGAACCAGGACCGGCTGTGGGGAGAGACTACAGGCCACCCAGAACCAGGACCGGCTGTGGGGAGACACTACAGGCCACCCAGAACCAGGACCGGCTGTGGGGAGAGACTACAGGCCACCCAGAACCAGGACCGGCTGTGGGGAGAGACTACAGGCCACCCAGAACCAGGACCGGCTGTGGGGAGAGACTACAGGCCACCCAGAACCAGCTGTGGGGAGAGACTACAGGCCACCCAGAACCAGAACCAGCTGTGGGAGAGACTACAGGCAGTCAAAGCACATTGAAGAGATATTTATGTAATTTGTTCATCCTGTATTGAGCTGTCTTCATGAGTAACTTAATGTTGATTTGATGAACCAATAGTGTTTACTAATCCAGACCCCATCAGGGTTTCTCCTACCACTAGTGTTTACTAATCCAGACACCATCAGGGTTTCTCCTACCACTAGTGTTTACTAATCCAGACACCATCAGGGTTTCTCCTACCACTAGTGTTTACTAATCCAGACACCATCAGGGTTTCTCCTACCACTAGTGTTTACTAATCCAGACACCATCAGGGTTTCTCCTACCACTAGTGTTTACTAATCCAGACACCATCAGGGTTTCTCCTACCAATAGTGTTTACTAATCCAGACACCGTCAGGGTTTCTCCTACCACTAGTGTTTACTAATCCAGACACCGTCAGGGTTTCTCCTACCACTAGTGTTTACTAATCCAGACACCGTCAGGGTTTCTCCTACCACTAGTGTTTACTAATCCAGACACCATCAGGGTTTCTCCTACCACTAGTGTTTACTAATCCAGACACCATCAGGGTTTCTCCTACCACTAGTGTTTACTAATCCAGACCCCGTCAGGGTTTCTCCTACCACTAGTGTTTACTAATCCAGACCCCATCAGGGTTTCTCCTATCAATAGTGTTTACTAATCCAGACACCATCAGGGTTTCTCCTACCACTGGGTCACAGAGGGAGGTCAAAGAATCGAGTTCCCAAACGATCTCACAATTTGATGCTATAGTGTTTATTATCTTCAGATGTTGGAACAAAGTGACTACCAGGCATTAACTGCAGTAGATCAATCTGTTCTCTTGTATTTTATTATCTGTGGTTTAACCTGAATCTCAAGGTGATATTCCACAGTGAATGAATGAAAAGTAAACCATGAATGAAAAGTAAACCCAAGACATGTCACCCTCTCAAACTTTTACAATATTAAAGAGCCCATCCTGTCCAATTTCATTGATCACTCAACGGACAAATCACCCCCCCACGTCAAAAAGTCATACTGGTCATAAACAGGAAGCGGAGCTGAGGAAACCGATCCCTTGTCAAGTCTGTTTATGAAGACCGGACACGCTCGCTCGCAGTCAGACACTTCTCCATTGGCTCTCTGCCTGGTGATTGGCTCCTGGATGGAGTGCCGTGGCCTATAGCGTCACTAGCGGAGCAGCCTTATCCCTTGATGACGGCAATGGGTCGTAGTTTGATGGCCTTCTTGCTGATTCCAGCATCGTGACACGTGTTGACGACATCACACACGTTTTTGTACGACTCCGGAGCCTAGAAATGGGAAGAAAATACTGTTAGCCTTTAGCTATAGCATGACTATAAATACCTTTAGCTATAGCATGACTATAAATACGGTTAGCCTTTAGCTATAGCATGACTATAAATACCGTTAGCCTTTAGCTATAGCATGACTATAAATACCGTTAGCCTTTAGCTATAGCATGACTATAAATACTGTTAGCCTTTATGACCCAACTGTAGCTATAGCATGACTATAAATACCGTTAGCCTTTATGACCCCACTCCACTGTAGCTATAGCATGACTATAAATACCGTTAGCCTTTATGACCCCACCCCACTGTAGCTAAAGCATGACTATAAATACCGTTAGCCTTTATGACCCCACCCCACTGTAGCTATATCATGACTATAAATACCGTTAGCCTTTATAACCCCACTGTAGCTATAGCATGACTATAAATACTGTTAGCCTTTATGACCCCACCCCACTGTAGCTATAGCATGACTATAAATACCGTTAGCCTTTATGACCCCACCCCACTGTAGCTATAGCATGACTATAAATACTGTTAGCCTTTATGACCCCACCCCACTGTAGCTATAGCATGACTATAAATACTGTTAGCCTTTATGACCCCACTCCACTGTAGCTATAGCATGACTATAAATGCCTTTAGCTATAGCATGACTATAAATACCGTTAGCCTTTAGCTATAGCATCACTATAAATACCGTTAGCCTTTAGCTATAGCATGACTATAAATACTGTTAGCCTTTAGCTATAGCATGACTATAAATAATGTTAGCCTTTAGCTATAGCATGACTATAAATACCTTTAGATATAGCATGACTATAAATACCGTTAGCCTTAAGCTATAGCATGACTATAAATACCGTTAGCCTTAAGCTATAGCATGACTATAAATACCGTTAGCCTTAAGCTATAGCATGACTATAAATACCGTTAGCCTTTAGCTGTAGCATGACTATAAATACGGTTAGCCTTTAGCTATAGCATGACTATAAATACCATTAGCCTTTAGCTATAGCATGACTATAAATACCGTTAGCCTTAAGCTATAGCATGACTATAAATACCGTTAGCCTTTATGACCCCACTCCACTGTAGCATGACTATAAATACTGTTTGCCTTTATGACCCCACTCCACTGTAGCTATAGCATGACTATAAATACTGTTAGCCTTTATGACCCCACTCCACTGTAGCTATAGCATGACTACAATACCGTTAGCCTTTATGACCCCACTCCACTGTAGCATGACTATAAATACCGTTAGCCTTTGACCCCACTCCACTGTAGCATGACTATAAATACCGTTAGCCTTTATGACCCCACCCCACTGTAGCTATAGCATGACTATAAATACTGTTAGCCTTTATGACCCCACCCCACTGTAGCTATAGCATGACTATAAATACCGTTAGCCTTTAGCTATAGCATGACTATAAATACCCTTAGCCTTTATGACCCCACTCCACTGTAGCTATAGCATGACTATAAATACCGTTAGCCTTTATGACCCCACTCCACTGTAGCTATAGCATGACTATAAATACTGTTAGCCTTTATAACCCCACCCCACTGTAGCTATAGCATGACTATAAATACTGTTAGCCTTTAGCTATAGCATGACTATAAATACCCTTAGCCTTTATGACCCCACCCCACTGTAGCTATAGCATGACTATAAATACTGTTAGCCTTTATGACCCCACCCCACTGTAGCTATAGCATGACTATAAATACTGTTAGCCTTTATGACCCCACCCCACTGTAGCTATAGCATGACTATAAATACTGTTAGCCTTTAGCTATAGCATGACTATAAATACCCTTAGCCTTTATGACCCCACCCCACTGTAGCTATAGCATGACTATAAATACCGTTAGCTTTATAACCCCACTCCACTGTAGCTACCACCCACCTCACTGTAGCTATAGCATGACTAACCTGGGCGAAGCCTACCCCTTCCATGACTAGCTCGGGCGAAGAGAAGCCTACCTCTTCCATGACTAGTTTGGGCGAAGAGAAGCCTACCTCTTCCATGACTAGTTTGGGCGAAGAGAAGCCTACCCCTTCCATGACTAGTTTGGGCGAAGAGAAGCCTACCTCTTCCATGACTAGTTTGGGCGAAGCGAAGCCTACCCCTTCCATGACAGGTTGGGCGAAGAGAAGCCTACCCCTTCCATGACTAGTTTGGGCGAAGAGAAGCCTACCCCTTCCATGACTAGTTGGGGCAAAGAGAAGCCTACCCCTTCCATGACTAGTTGGGGCGAAGAGAAGCCTACCCCTTCCATGACTAGTTTGGGCGAAGAGAAGCCTACCCCTTCCATGACTAGTTGGGGCAAAGAGAAGCCTACCCCTTCCATGACAGGTTGGGGCGAAGAGAAGCCTACCCCTTCCATGACTAGTTTGGGCGAAGAGAAGCCTACCTCTTCCATGACTAGTTTGGGCGAAGAGAAGCCTACCTCTTCCATGACTAGTTTGGGCGAAGAGAAGCCTACCTCTTCCATGACTAGTTTGGGCGAAGAGAAGCCTACCTCTTCCATGACTAGTTTGGGCGAAGCCACCCTGATGGCGATACCCTGGTCTGCCAGCTTGTCCAACACGTCCTGGAAGTCTATGTTCCTGCGGGATTTGGCCCGAGACAGAGCCCGACCCTGGAGACAGGAGTTGAGGTAAAACATGTAGTTAATCTGGAACTAAGAGGGAACATGTTCTATATAATGAACAGATGGATGCAGTCGATCGTTACTACTTGTTATAATATGGACATTCCTTCACGTTACAACAGTGATGTAGCTGGGAACACAGGTAAAGAGAAGAAGAGACTGGTGGAGTCGAGCGACAGGGAGGCGGAGTCGAGCGACAGGGAGGCGGAGTCGAGCGACAGGGAGGCGGAGTCGAGCGACAGGGAGGCGGAGTCGAGCGACAGGGAGGCGGAGTCGAGCGACAGGGAGGCGGAGTCGAGCGACAGGGAGGCGGAGTCGAGCGACAGGGAGGCGGAGTCGAGCGACAGGGAGGCGGAGTCGAGCGACAGGGAGGCGGAGTCGAGCGACAGGGAGGCGGAGTCGAGCGACAGGGAGGCGGAGTCGGGCGACAGGGAGGCGGAGTCGGGCGACAGGGAGGCGGAGTCGGGCGACAGGGAGGCGGAGTCGGGCGACAGGGAGGCGGAGTCGGGCGACAGGGAGGCGGAGTCGGGCGACAGGGAGGCGGAGTCGGGCGACAGGGAGGCGGAGTCGGGCGACAGGGAGGCGGAGTCGGGCGACAGGGAGGCGGAGTCGGGCGACAGGGAGGCGGAGTCGGGCGACAGGGAGGCGGAGTCGGGCGACAGGGAGGCGGAGTCGGGCGACAGGGAGGCGGAGTCGGGCGACAGGGAGGCGGAGTCGGGCGACAGGGAGGCGGAGTCGGGCGACAGGGAGGCGGAGTCGGGCGACAGGGAGGCGGAGTCGGGCGACAGGGAGGCGGAGTCGGGCGACAGGGAGGCGGAGTCGGGCGACAGGGAGGCGGAGTCGGGCGACAGGGAGGCGGAGTCGGGCGACAGGGAGGCGGAGTCGGGCGACAGGGAGGCGGAGTCGGGCGACAGGGAGGCGGAGTCGGGCGACAGGGAGGCGGAGTCGGGCGACAGGGAGGCGGAGTCGGGCGACAGGGAGGCGGAGTCGGGCGACAGGGAGGCGGAGTCGAGCGACAGGGAGGCGGAGTCGAGCGACAGGGAGGCGGAGTCGAGCGACAGGGAGGCGGAGTCGAGCGACAGGGAGGCGGAGTCGAGCGACAGGGAGGCGCAGTCGAGCGACAGGGAGGCGCAGTCGAGCGACAGGGAGGCGCAGTCGAGCGACAGGGAGGCGCAGTCGAGCGACAGGGAGGCGCAGTCGAGCGACAGGGAGGCGCAGTCGAGCGACAGGGAGGCGCAGTCGAGCGACAGGGAGGCGCAGTCGAGCGACAGGGAGGCGCAGTCGAGCGACAGGGAGGCGCAGTCGAGCGACAGGGAGGCGCAGTCGAGCGACAGGGAGGCGCAGTCGAGCGACAGGGAGGCGCAGTAGAGCGACAGAGAGGCGCAGTAGAGCGACAGAGAGGCGCAGTAGAGCGACAGAGAGGCGCAGTAGAGCGACAGAGAGGCGCAGTAGAGCGACAGAGAGGCGCAGTAAAGCGACAGAGAGGCGCAGTAAAGCGACAGAGCTGGGGTGAGTCTTACCGCTCCGTGGCAGGTGGTACCGAAGGTCTCCGTCATGCCCTGCTCTGTGCCCGTCAGGACGTAACTGCAGGTGCCCATCGTGCCCCCGATCAACACCGGCTGACCTGTCAGCTGATTGGACCAGAAACAGGAAGCATCTTAAAAACAGTCTCTGCATCAAAATGGCACTACTTCAGGGCCCTCCCTATATAGGGGACTACTTCAGGGCCCTCCCTATATAGGGGACTACTTCAGGGCCCTCCCTATATAGGGGACTACTTCAGGGCCCTCCCTATATAGGGGACTACTTCAGGGCCCTCCCTATATAGGGGACTACTTCAGGGCCCTCCCTATATAGGGGACTACTTTAGGGCCCTCCCTATATAGGGGACTACTTTAGGGCCCTCCCTATATAGGGGACTACTTTAGGGCCAGAGCCACATAGGGCTGCCAGATTGGCCCTAAAGCACATCTGGATTAAGGTTAACTATAATATTATAGACTAACTTTATTCTGCTGATGAGAGGGTGGGGGGTACCTGGTAGTCTACAGGGATGAGAGGGTGGGGGGGGGGGGGGGGGTGGTACCTGGTAGTCTACGGGGATGAGAGGGTGGTGTACCTGGTAGTCTACAGGGATCAGAGGGTGGGTGGTACCTGGTAGTCTACAGGGATGAGAGGGGGGTACCTGGTAGTCTACAGGGATGAGAGGGTGGTACCTGGTAGTCTACAGGGATGAGAGGGTGGGTGGTACCTGGTAGTCTACAGGGATGAGAGGGTGGGTGGTACCTGGTAGTCTACAGGGATGAGAGGGTGGGTGGTACCTGGTAGTCTACAGGGATGAGAGGGTGGGTGGTACCTGGTAGTCTACAGGGATGAGAGGGTGGTACCTGGTAGTCTACAGGGATGAGAGGGTGGTGTACCTGGTAGTCTACAGGGATGAGAGGGTGGTGTACCTGGTAGTCTACAGGGATGAGAGGGTGGTGTACCTGGTAGTCTACAGGGATGAGAGGGTGGTGTACCTGGTAGTCTACAGGGATGAGAGGGTGGTGTACCTGGTAGTCTACAGGAATGAGAGGGGGGTACCTGGTAGTCTACAGGGATGAGAGGGTGGGTGGTACCTGGTAGTCTACAGGGATGAGAGGGTGGGTGGTACCTGGTAGTCTACAGGGATGAGAGGGTGGGTGGTACCTGGTAGTCTACAGGGATGAGAGGGTGGGTGGTACCTGGTAGTCTACAGGGATGAGAGGGTGGGTGGTACCTGGTAGTCTACAGGGATGAGAGGGTGGTGTACCTGGTAGTCTACAGGGATGAGAGGGTGGGTGGTACCTGGTAGTCTACAGGGATGAGAGGGGGGTACCTGGTAGTCTACGGGGATGAGAGGGTGGTGTACCTGGTAGTCTACAGGGATGAGAGGGTGGACCTGGTAGTCTACATGGATGAGAGGGTGGTGTACCTGGTAGTCTACAGGGATGAGAGGGTGGGGTACCTGGTAGTCTACAGGGATGAGAGGGTGGGTGGTACCTGGTAGTCTACAGGGATGAGAGGGGGGTACCTGGTAGTCTACAGGGATGAGAGGGTGGGTGGTACCTGGTAGTCTACAGGGATGAGAGGGTGGGTGGTACCTGGTAGTCTACAGGGATGAGAGGGGGGTACCTGGTAGTCTACGGGGATGAGAGGGTGGTGTACCTGGTAGTCTACAGGGATGAGAGGGTGGTGTACCTGGTAGTCTACAGGGATGAGAAGGGGGTACCTGGTAGTCTACAGGGATGAGAGGGTGGTACCTGGTAGTCTACAGGGATGAGAGGGTGGTGTACCTGGTAGTCTGCAGGGATGAGAGGGGGGTACCTGGTAGTCTACAGGGATGAGAGGGGGGTACCTGGTAGTCTACAGGGATGAGAGGGTGGTGTGGAGGGAAGGCCCGGGTGGTACCTGGTAGTCTACAGGGATGAGAGGGTGGGTGGTACCTGGTAGTTTACAGGGATGAGAGGGTGGTACCTGGTAGTCTACAGGGATGAGAGGGTGGGTGGTACCTGGTAGTCTACAGGGATGAGAGGGTGGGTGGTACCTGGTAGTCTACGGGGATGAGAGGGGGGTACCTGGTAGTCTACAGGGATGAGAGGGTGGTACCTGGTAGTCTACAGGGATGAGAGGGTGGGTGGTACCTGGTAGTTTACAGGGATGAGAGGGTGGTACCTGGTAGTCTACAGGGATGAGAGGGTGGGTGGTACCTGGTAGTCTACAGGGATGAGAGGGTGGGTGGTACCTGGTAGTCTACAGGGATGAGAGGGTGGTACCTGGTAGTCTACAGGGATCAGAGGGTGGGTGGTACCTGGTAGTCTACAGGGATCAGAGGGTGGGTGGTACCTGGTAGTCTACAGGGATGAGAGGGTGGGTGGTACCTGGTAGTCTACAGGGATGAGAGGGTGGTACCTGGTAGTCTACAGGGATGAGAGGGTGGGTGGTACTTGGTAGTCTACAGGGATGAGAGGGTGGGTGGTACCTGGTAGTCTACAGGGATGAGAGGGTGGGTGGTACCTGGTAGTCTACAGGGATCAGAGGGTGGGTACCTGGTAGTCTACAGGGATGAGAGGGGGTACCTGGTAGTCTACAGGGATGAGAGGGTGGGTGGTACCTGGTAGTCTACAGGGATGAGAGGGGGGTACCTGGTAGTCTACAGGGATGAGAGGGTGGTACCTGGTAGTCTACGGGGATGAGAGGGTGGTGTGGAGGGAAGGCCCGGGTGGTACCTGGTAGTCTACGGGGATGAGAGGGTGGTGTGGAGGGAAGGCCCGGGTGGTACCTGGTAGTCTACAGGGATGAGAGGGTGGTACCTGGTAGTCTACGGGGATGAGAGGGTGGTGTACCTGGTAGTCTACAGGGATGAGAGGGTGGGTGGTCCCTGGTAGTCTACAGGGATGAGAGGGTGGTACCTGGTAGTCTACGGGGATGAGAGGGTGGTGTGGAGGGAAGGCCCGGGTGGTACCTGGTAGTCTACGGGGATGAGAGGGTGGTGTGGAGGGAAGGCCCGGGTGGTACCTGGTAGTCTACAGGGATGAGAGGGTGGTACCTGGTAGTCTACGGGGATGAGAGGGTGGTGTACCTGGTAGTCTACAGGGATGAGAGGGTGGGTGGTCCCTGGTAGTCTACAGGGATGAGAGGGTGTACCTGGTAGTCTACAGGGATGAGAGGGTGGGTGGTCCCTGGTAGTCTACAGGGATGAGAGGGTGGGTGGTACCTGGTAGTCTACAGGGATGAGAGGGTGGGTGGTACCTGGTAGTCTACAGGGATGAGAGGGTGGTGTACCTGGTAGTCTACGGGGATGAGAGGGTGGTGTGGAGGGAAGGCCCGGGTGGTACCTGGTAGTCTACAGGGATGAGAGGGTGGTGTACCTGGTAGTCTACGGGGATGAGAGGGTGGTGTGGAGGGAAGGCCCGGGTGGATCCCTTGCGATGCAGCAGCAGAGTCTTCTGTTTCCCATCTACCATGTGTTCCTCCACCTTGGCGATGTTATGAGACACGTCATAGATCACATGCATGTCCAGGTCATCCGGAGTGGTGGTGAACACCTTGGCAAATGCCTGGAGGAGACAGAGACACGGAGAAGTCACGCAGAGGGGAAACACAGAGACACGGAGAAGTCACGCAGAGGGGAAACACAGAGACACGGAGAGGTCACGCAGAGGGGAAACACAGAGACACGGAGAAGTCACGCTGAGGGGAACACAGAGACACGGAGAAGTCACGCAGAGGGGAAACACAGAGACACGGAGAGGTCACGCAGAGGGGAAACACAGAGACACGGAGAAGTCACGCAGAGGGGAAACACAGAGACACGGAGAAGTCACGCAGAGGGGAAACACAGAGACACGGAGAAGTCACGCAGAGGGGAAACACAGAGACACGGAGAGGTCACGCAGAGGGGAAACACAGAGACACGGAGAGGTCACGCAGAGGGGAAACACAGAGACACGGAGAGGTCACGCAGAGGGGAAACACAGAGACACGGAGAAGTCACGCAGAGGGGAACACAGAGACACGGAGAAATCACGCAGAGACACCGAGAAGTCACGCAGAGGAGAAACACAGAGACACGGAGAAGTCACACAGAGGGGAACACAGAGACACGGAGAAGTCACGCTGAGGAGGAGACAGAGACACGGAGAAGTCACGCTGAGGGGAACACAGAGACACGGAGAAGTCACGCTGAGGGGGACACGGAGAAGTCACGCTGAGGAGGAGACAGAGACACGGAGAAGTCACGCTGAGGAGGAGACAGAGACACAGAGAAGTCACACAGGTGTTACTCAGGGGCGGTCAGTTACCCGTCTCAGGGGCGGTCAGTTACCCGTCTCAGGGGCGGTCAGTTACCCGTCTCAGGGGCGGTCAGTTACCCGTCTCAGGGGCGGTCAGTTACCCGTCTCAGGGGCGGTCAGTTACCCGTCTCAGGGGCGGTCAGTTACCCGTCTCAGGGGCGGTCAGTTACCCGTCTCAGGGGCGGTCAGTTACCCGTCTCAGGGGCGGTCAGTTACCCGTCTCAGGGGCGGTCAGTTACCCGTCTCAGGGGCGGTCAGTTAGGGTCAGTTACCCGTCTCAGGGGCGGTCAGTTAGGGTCAGTTACCCGTCTCAGGGGCGGTCAGTTAGGGTCAGTTACCCGTCTCAGGGGCGGTCAGTTAGGGTCAGTTACCCGTCTCAGGGGCGGTCAGTTAGGGTCAGTTACCCGTTTCAGGCGAGGTCAGTTAGGGTCAGTTACCCGTCTCAGGCGAGGTCAGTTAGGGTCAGTTACCCGTCTCAGGCGAGGTCAGTTAGGGTCAGTTACCCGTCTCAGGCGAGGTCAGTTAGGGTCAGTTACCCGTCTCAGGGGCGGTCAGTTACCCGTCTCAGGGGCGGTCAGTTACCCGTCTCAGGGGCGGTCAGTTACCCGTCTCAGGGGCGGTCAGTTACCCGTCTCAGGCGAGGTCAGTTAGGGTCAGTTACCCGTCTCAGGGGTGGTCAGTTAGGGTCAGTTAGGGTCAGTTAGGGTCAGTTACCCGTCTCAGGGGCGGTCAGTTAGGGTCAGTTACCTGTCTCAGGCGAGGTCAGTTAGGGTCAGTTACCCGTCTCAGGCGAGGTCAGTTAGGGTCAGTTACCCGTCTCAGGCGAGGTCAGTTAGGGTCAGTTACCCGTCTCAGGCGAGGTCAGTTAGGGTCAGTTACCCGTCTCAGGGGCGGTCAGTTACCCGTCTCAGGCGAGGTCAGTTAGGGTCAGTTACCCGTCTCAGGCGAGGTCAGTTACCCGTCTCAGGCGAGGTCAGTTACCCGTCTCAGGCGAGGTCAGTTACCCGTCTCAGGCGAGGTCAGTTACCCGTCTCAGGCGAGGTCAGTTACCCGTCTCAGGCGAGGTCAGTTACCCGTCTCAGGCGAGGTCAGTTACCCGTCTCAGGCGAGGTCAGTTACCCGTCTCAGGCGAGGTCAGTTACCCGTCTCAGGCGAGGTCAGTTACCCGTCTCAGGCGAGGTCAGTTACCCGTCTCAGGCGAGGTCAGTTACCCGTCTCAGGCGAGGTCAGTTACCCGTCTCAGGCGAGGTCAGTTACCCGTCTCAGGCGAGGTCAGTTACCCGTCTCAGGCGAGGTCAGTTAGGGTCAGTTACCCGTCTCAGGGGCGGTCAGTTAGGGTCAGTTACCCGTCTCAGGCGAGGTCAGTTAGGGTCAGTTACCCGTCTCAGGGGCGGTCAGTTAGGGTCAGTTACCCGTCTCAGGGGCGGTCAGTTAGGGTCAGTTAGGGTCAGTTACCCGTCTCAGGCGAGGTCAGTTAGGGTCAGTTAGGGTCAGTTACCCGTCTCAGGGGCGGTCAGTTAGGGTCAGTTACCCGTCTCAGGCGAGGTCAGTTAGGGTCAGTTAGGGTCAGTTACCCATCTCAGGGGAGGTCAGTTAGGGTCAGTTAGGGTCAGTTAGGGTCAGTTAGGGTCAGTTACCCGTCTCAGGGGCGGTCAGTTAGGGTCAGTTACCTGTCGTGTGAGAAAGGTCATAGAGGAGCGATTGACCCAGGCATAGTTGCCGGCGGCGGCCATTCCTTTCAGGTAGTCCTGTCCCTCCTCTGAAAAGATCCGGGCGCACGCCAGCTGGCGATCGTTCACCTGGATCTTGTCTCGCTTCATCGCCTTCTCCATGGCAACCAGGGCATCTACCAGAATATATACAGAACCAATCAAAAGTTAGGACACCTAATTATTCAAGGGTTTTTCTTCAGTGGCGTCGGGAAGTATTCAGACCCGTTAGGTTACAGCATTATTCTAAAATGGATTAAATTGTTTCCCCCCCTCAATCTGCACACAATACCCCATAATGACAAAGTAAAAAGGTTTTTGCTAATTTATAAAAAACTGATATCACATTTACCTAAGTACTCAGACCCTTTACTCAGTACTTGGTTGAATCACCTTTGGCAGCGATTACAGCCTTGAGTCTTCTTGGGTATGACACTACAAGCTTGGCACACCTGTATTTGGGGAGTTTCTCCCACTTCTTCTCTGCAGATCCTCTCAAGCTCTGTTAGGTTGGATGGGGAGCGTCGCTGCACAGCTATTTTCAGGTCTCTCCTGAGATGTTCGATTGGGTTCAAGTCCGGACTCTGGCTGGGCCACTCAAGGACATTCAGAGACTTGTCCCGAAGCCACTCCTGCGTTGTCTTGGCTGTGTGCTTAGGGTCGTTGTCCTGTTGGAAGGTGAACTGTTGCCCCCCAGTCTAATGTCTTGAGCAGGTTTTCATCAAGGATCTCTGTACTTTGCTCGGTCCTGACTAGTCTCCTAGTCCCTGCAACTGAAAAACACCCCCACAGCATGATGCTGCCACCACCATGCTTCACCGTAGGGATGATGCCAGGTTTCCTCCAGACGTGATGCTGCCACCACCATGCTTCACCGTAGGGATGATGCCAGGTTTCCTCCAGACGTGACGCTTGGCATTCAGGCCAATCTTGGTTTCATCAGAGTCCTTTAGGTGCCTTTTGGCAAACTCCCAGCGGGCTGTCATGTGCCTTTTACTGAGTGGCTTCCGTCCAGCCACTCTACCATAAAGGCCTGATTGGTGGAGTGCTGCAGAGATGGTTGTCCTTCTGGGAGGTTCTCCCATCTCCACAGAGGAACTCTGGAGCTCTGTCAGAGTGACCATTGTGTTCTTGGTCACCTCCCTGACCAAGGCCGTTCTCGCCAGATTGCTCAGTTTGGCCGGGCGGCCAGCTCTAGGAAGAGTCTTGGTGGTTCCAAACTTCTTCCATTTAAGAATGATGGAGGCCACTGTGTTCTTGGAGACCTTCAACAATGCAGAAATGTTTTGGTACCCTTCCCCAGATCTGTGCCTCGACACAATCCTGTCTCAGAGCTCTACGGACAATTCCTTCGACCTCATGGCTTTGTTTTTGCTCTGACATGAACTGTCAACTGTGGGACCTTATATAGACAGGTGTGTGCCTTTCCAAATCATGTCCAATCATTTTAAATTTATGACAGGTGGACTCCAAGTTGTAGAAACATCAAGGATGATCAATGGAAACAGGAAGCACCTGAGCTCATAGCCAAAGGGTCTGAATACTTATGTAAGGTATCAGTTTTTTGTTTGTAATAAACGTGCCAACATTTCTAATAAGCCGTTTTCACTAAAGGGGTAGTGTGTAGATTGAGAATTTGTATTTTGATTTAATCCATTTTAGAATAAGGCTGTAACGTAACATTCTAAAATGGATCAATTATTTTTTGCTCTCAATGTATATTTTTACCTTTTATTTAACCAGTTAAGTCACTGAAAACACATTATCATTCGCAATACACCGTGCAGCAACGCAGACCAGTGGCCACGTTACAGACAATTCTTTAAAATGAAACCAACAGAAAAATGCAATATTTCCAACATGGGTAGAGAGAGAGCAGTCCTACCTGTAGCCACCTGGTGGCCCAGCCCCCTGCTGCCACTGTGGATCATCACACACACCTGGCCCTTGTGGTCGATGCCCATCTTCTTAGCAGCATAGTCATTATAGATCTCATCCACCACCTGGATCTCTGCATAGTGGTTCCCTGCTCCCAGAGTACCCAGCTGGAACAATACCATGGCATGGAATAAGGATAGGTCATTATAGATCTCTGCATAGTGGTTCCCTGCTCCCAGCTGGAATTACAGTAGAGCCCTATAATGGGTCCTGGTCAACAGTAGAGCCCTATAATGGGTCCTGGTCAACAGTAGAGCCCTATAATGGGTCCTGGTCAACAGTAGAGCCCTATAATGGGTCCTGGTCAACAGTAGAGCCCTATAATGGGTCCTGGTCAACAGTAGAGCCCTATAATGGGTCCTGGTCAAGAGTAGAGCCCTATAATGGGTCCTGGTCAAGAGTAGAGCCCTATAATGGGTCCTGGTCAACAGTAGAGCCCTATAATGGGTCCTGGTCAACAGTAGAGCCCTATAATGGGTCCTGGTCAACAGTAGAGCCCTATAATGGGTCCTGGTCAACAGTAGAGCCCTATAATGGGTCCTGGTCAACAGTAGAGCCCTATAATGGGTCCTGGTCAACAGTAGAGCCCTATAATGGGTCCTGGTCAACAGTAGAGCCCTATAATGGGTCCTGGTCAACAGTAGAGCCCTATAATGGGTCCTGGTCAACAGTAGAGCCCTATAATGGGTTCTGGTCAACAGTAGAGCCCTATAATGGGCCCTGGTCAACAGTAGAGCCCTATAATGGGCCCTGGTCAACAGTAGAGCCCTATAATGGGCCCTGGTCAACAGTAGAGCCCTAATGGGTCCTGGTCAACAGTAGGAGCCCTAATGGGTCCTGGTCAACAGTAGGAGCCCTAATGGGTCCTGGTCAACAGTAGGAATAGGGTTCCACTTGTACTCAGAATAAGGGATCAGGTTAGGGAGGGGTGTTACCTGAGGCAGGCCTCTCTTCTTGGCCTTGGAGGAGACCTTGTTGGGGGTCAGGGGTCAGGGTTAGTTAGGGAGGGGTGTTACCTGAGGCAGGCCTCTCTTCTTGGCCTTGGAGGAGACCTTGTTGGGGGTCAGGGGTCAGGGTTAGTTAGTGAGGGGTGTTACCTGAGGCAGGCCTCTCTTCTTGGCCTTGGAGGAGACCTTGTTGGGGGTCAGGGGTCAGGGTTAGTTAGGGAGGGGTGTTACCTGAGGCAGGCCTCTCTCCTTGGCCTTGGAGGAGACCTTGTTGGGGGTCAGGGTTAGTTAGGGAGGGGTGTTACTTGAGGCAGGCCTCTCTTCTTGGCCTTGGAGGAGACCTTGTTGGGGGTCAGGGGTCAGGGTTAGTTAGGGAGTGGTGTTACCTGAGGCAGGCCTCTCTTCTTGGCCTTGGAGGAGACCTTGTTGGGGGTCAGGGGTCAGGGTTAGTTAGGGAGGGGTGTTACCTGAGGCAGGCCTCTCTTCTTGGCCTTGGAGGAGACCTTGTTGGGGGTCAGGGGTCAGGGTTAGTTAGGGAGGGGTGTTACCTGAGGCAGGCCTCTCTTCTTGGCCTTGGAGGAGACCTTGTTGGGGGTCAGGGGTCAGGGTTAGTTAGGGAGGGGTGTTACCTGAGGCAGGCCTCTCTTCTTGGCCTTGGAGGAGACCTTGTTGGGGGTCAGGGGTCAGGGTTAGTTAGGGAGGGGTGTTACCTGAGGCAGGCCTCTCTTCTTGGCCTTGGAGGAGACCTTGTTGGGGGTCAGGGGTCAGGGTTAGTTAGTGAGGGGTGTTACCTGAGGCAGGCCTCTCTTCTTGGCCTTGGAGGAGACCTTGTTGGGGGTCAGGGGTCAGGGTTAGTTAGTGAGGGGTGTTACCTGAGGCAGGCCTCTCTTCTTGGCCTTGGAGGAGACCTTGTTGGGGGTCAGGGGTCAGGGTTAGTTAGTGAGGGGTGTTACCTGAGGCAGGCCTCTCTTCTTGGCCTTGGAGGAGACCTTGTTGGGGTCGGCCTGCAGCATCCTGCCATACTCCTCGCAGTGTTCCTTATCCTCTGCCCAGGCATAGCCTTCTCTCAGGGACCAGTCCACTCCCATCTCTAGAGCCTCCTCTAGGTCCCTGTAACAGACACCAGGTTATCAGTCTAGACAGCCTTCTCTCAGGGACCAGTCCACTCCCATCTCTAGAGCCTCCTCTAGGTCCCTGTAACAGACACCAGGTTATCAGTCTCTAGACAGCCTTCTCTCAGGGACCAGTCCACTCCCATCTCTAGTGCCTCCTCTAGGTCCCTGTAACAGACAGCAGGGTAGTGGTGTCTGCTTACTTGGCGGTCATAGGGATGACTCCCTTGGAGCCGACTCCGACAGGGATGTGGTCAAACAGGGCCTGAGCCAGCTGCTCCTTGACAGGCTGGACGTCTCCCTCGTCTAGGTTGGTCCTTAGTAGACGCACTCCACAGTTAATGTCAAAGCCCACACCACCTAGCTCACACACACACACACACACACACACACACACACACACACACACACACACACACACACACACACACACACACACACACACACACACACACACACACACACACACACACACACACACACACACACACACACAACCAGTTAATGTCAAAACCCACACCAGAGATAGACAGGCCAGCCTGTTGGACTGTGTGTATCCTCTGTACCTGGGGATACGACAGCGTTGGGGTCGCTCATGTCAAAGGCAGCCATGTTTCCGATGGCGAACCCATACCCCGAGTGGCAGTCTGGCAGGCCGATGGACCTCTGAGGGAGAGAGAGAGAGGTTTGGGGGGACACCGGTTAAGAGTAATCCTGGACTGACAAGCAAACTCATTGGAGAATCTCCATTGAAAGTGCTTCGTAAGTCCACGACTAGGCTAAATACGTGTCCGGGGAAAACAGCCCCTGTGAGATATTACAGAGTGTCAATATGTCCGTTTATACACTGACTTGTGTTAAGGCCTGATCCGGACCAGTGGTTCCCTACTTACATGGACTATTCCCGGCAGAGCTGCAACGTTTCCAATCTGTTTCATGGCAGGGAGAAACCCACCAAAACCTGACGACAAACAACAACAACAACCAAATCAGTCAAATCAACGGGGAAAACAATACAGGAGCGGGCTTGTCTGTTACCATGGCATCATCGTGTTGTTGTCATCTACCTCCTCCTTTACACGCGTTACGCAGCTCCTCAAACATCAGCTTCTCCAGGGACTCGTTGACGTAAAACACTCCTTCCACCTGGAATGAAATGGGAAGGATTTGATGAGCTGTCAAGTCCATACGCCATATTAGGTTAGCTAGTTTATGTAACTACTATGCTCTTACACCTTATCTACATACAAGAGACAAGAGCAACAATAACAGAGACAAGCTGGATAGTAGCAAATCACGTCTGAAGCTAGCAAACTACGGACATGTGCTAACGTTAATTCATTCCATGTAAGTTAGTTTTAGCTAATCACCTGCATATTTGGGACGAAACCTTTCTTGATTCGCCAGCAGTTCTTGTCAATCTTGTCCAAATATTGTAACTCGTCATTGTACGATCGACTCATGATATTATTATGTTGCTAGCTGTTTATTTCACTTATATTTCAGCAGTGTCTGATTCTGTACCGAACCAACAGACTACGGCACCTCGGAAGCGTCCGTACATAACGCGTTTTGGAAAACTGTGATTAATGACGCAGCTGGAAATGTTTTAAAATTAATCGCGTTCATTTTTGAATGGATTGAAATATTGATCTTGGATAACACCATATTATAGTCGTGCCTACCAAATACATGTTCCATAATATCCGAGCAATGTTTAATTTTTTTTGTAAACATTAGTGTTAATTATTTTCCTAAATGTGTTTCGTCTTTTTGACGTTCCGTAGTTGAAGTCAGAACTCTAATCGCTTTCCGTAGTTGAAGTCAACAATTTGATAACATTGTTGACCATCTAGCTTCTGTCAAAGCCTCTTCTATCTTCTCGTTGTAATACGTGGAAATCTTCAACTATCTCTACTTGCAGTTAAGACTTCTTTAGTTAACATGCAATTTATGGTGTGAAATGATTAAGGCTTGCAATAAGTTTAACAAGAGACAACAACTAAACTAAAGTAAGTAAAATGCTGCTGGCTAGCTAGCTACCAGATAAGTTAACCAGCTAGCTGCACTTCTACATGTAGGTTTGTATTGTTCTAGCTAGATAACACCATCATACCAGAAGTGTGCTGTGCATAATGAAACATAGCTGTACACTGTAGGAATTGCTAGGCCAGCGCACCTGCTATAACGTTAGATTGTTGCACTGATGAACGTGACCATTTTGCTCTCATAATTCAGTCTCTCTTAACACAGTTGGCAAGAAATGAAAGTGAAAGAATTCCAGCTAGCATTGTGTTTCTACTGTAAAGAGGTGACTTGGCTTTGTCGAGTGTTTTCTACTTCGTTGTGAAAACGGACATCACGCTCAGAAAGTTAGACGCTTTATGAAAAGATTTTTTGGAAGATGACCGTAATGATTCATGATGAACCAGGGAGAGAAGACCACAATTAAGTGTCTTGTGTCTGAATTATTTGTGAATTTGTGTCCTTAACCTGTCTGATCGTGTTCTGTGTGTTGGTTACCTAACCCTGTCCGTCGGTCTCTCTCTCCCAAGCATGAAACTGCGTGTGAGGATAAACAAGCAGACCAGCAGGGTGAAGCTGGAGGGAGAGGAGCCCACTCTGACAGAGCTCAACGTTCAGATCAGAGAGATCCTTCTGCCTTCACATGGACTCAGGTTAGTTAGTCCCTCAGGTTAGTTAGTCCCTCAGGTTAGTTAGTCCCTCAGGTTAGTTAGACCCTCAGGTTAGATCCTCAGGTTAGTTAGTCCCTCAGGTTAGTTAGTCCCTCAGGTTAGTTAGACCCTCAGGTTAGTTAGACCCTCAGGTTAGATCCTCAGGTTAGTTAGACCCTCAGGTTAGTTAGACCCTCAGGTTAGTTAGACCCTCAGGTTAGTTAGACCCTCAGGTTAGATCCTCAGGTTAGTTAGACCTTCAGGTTAGTTAGTCCCTCAGGTTAGTTAGTCCCTCAGGTTAGTTAGACCCTCAGGTTAGTTAGAGGTTAGTTAGATCCTCAGGTTAGTTAGATCCTCAGGTTAGTTAGTCCCTCAGGTTAGTTAGTCCCTCAGGTTAGTTAGATCCTCAGGTTAGTTAGACCCTCAGGTTAGTTAGAGGTTAGTTAGATCCTCAGGTTAGTTAGATCCTCAGGTTAGTTAGTCCCTCAGGTTAGTTAGTCCCTCAGGTTAGTTAGAGGTTAGTTAGTCCCTCAGGTTAGTTAGTCCCTCAGGTTAGTTAGTCCCTCAGGTTAGTTAGTCCCTCAGGTTAGTTAGACCCTCAGGTTAGTTAGACCCTCAGGTTAGTTAGAGGTTAGTTAGACCCTCAGGTTAGTTAGAGGTTAGTTAGATCCTCAGGTTAGTTAGACCCTCGGGTTAGTTAGACCCTCGGGTTAGTTAGTCTCTCGGGTTAGTTAGTCCCTCAGGTTGGTTAGAGCCTCAGGTTGGTTAGAGCCTCAGGTTGGTTAGAGCCTCGGGTTGGTTAGAGCCTCAGGTTGGTTAGTCCCTCAGGTTGGTTAGTCCCTCATGTTAGTTAGACCCTCAGGTTAGTTAGACCCTCAGGTTAGTTAGACCCTCAGGTTAGTTAGACCCTCAGGTTAGTTAGTCCCTCAGGTTAGTTAGTCCCTCAGGTTAGTTAGTCCCTCAGGTTAGACCCTTAGACCATCAGGTTAGTTAGTCCCTCAGGTTAGTTAGTCCCTCAGGTTAGTTAGTCCCTCGGGTTAGTTAGTCCCTCGGGTTAGTTAGTCCCTCTGGTTAGTTAGTCCCTCGGGTTAGTTAGTCCCTCGGGTTAGTTAGACCCTCAGGTTAGACCCAGAAATGTTCTCCTTCTGTTGCTAAAGGGCAATTCCACGGTAGACTCAGATTTTCACTTTAAAATGTCTGCCGAACAAAAAAACATTGATTTCAAAGTTTACCAAACCATACAACTCTATGCACAAGGACTACTTTTAAACATGTCCACTGAACATTTCACAAAAACACATTTAGAGGAAGAACTAGGCAGAAACTAAGTTTGCTAACAGAATAAAACTGAGGGAGATTTTACTGTAATTCTGTCACCAAACTGTGCATCTGGAGTTTTTCCAGTCAATGTGATCTTTTTAAATGTATTGTGTAAGTTGTTCAAAGCAGTCATTGTTCATAGTTGTATGGTTTATTAAACTTTGAAATCAATGGTTTATGTTTGGACTTGACCAGATGCTATCTCTCCTCTGTCCCCCACAGCCCAGACACAGAGTTCACCTTGTCCCTGAACGGTGCAGATGTTCTATCTGACTCTGGTCAGACTTTGTCCTCCTGTGGCATCGTCAGTGGGGACCTGGTCTGTGTCATCCTGCCTCCATCTGTGGCTGTACCCTCCACCGCCTCTACCCCCTGCGCTGCCCCTGCTCCCTCAGCCCGCCAGGCTGTGCCCTCAGGCTCCCCTGCTTCCTCCGCTGCCTTTGCCGCCTCAGCCCGCCAGGCACCCAGCAACAGCAGTAGTAGTACTGGGCTGTACCAAGCTGTACACCCACCAGCCAAACGCTCCAGTGAGGTGAGCCTTCAACTCCTAACACCAGTAGTATATTATATTACAGTAGTGTGTATATATATATATATATACACATATATATATATATATATATATATATATATAGGAGTAGTATATTACAATACAATTATTCAGACCCCTTGACTTCTTCCACATTTTGTTAAGTTACAGCCTTATTCTAAAATTGATTCAATAATTTTTTTCCTCTTCAATCTACACACAATACCCCGTAATGACATCACAATACCACCTAATGACATCACAATACCACCTAATGACATCACAATACCCCCTAATGACAACACAATACCCCATAATGACATCACAATACCCCCTAATGACAACACAATACCCCCTAATGACAGCACAATACCCCCTAATGACAGCACAATACCCCCTAATGACATCACAATACCCCCTAATGACAGCACAATACCCCCTAATGACATCACAATACCCCCTAATGACAACACAATACCCCATAATGACATCACAATACCCCCTAATGACAACACAATACCCCCTAATGACATCACAATACCCCCTAATGACATCACAATACCCCCTAATGACAGCACAATACCCCCTAATGACATCACAATACCCCCTAATGACATCACAATACCCCCTAATGACAGCACAATACCCCATAATGACAGCACAATACCCCATAATGACAGCACAATACCCCCTAATGACATCACAATACCCCCTAATGACAACACAATACCCCATAATGACATCACAATACCCCATAATGACATCACAATACCCCCTAATGACAACACAATACCCCCTAATGACATCACAATACCCCCTAATGACATCACAATACCCCCTAATGACAGCACAATACCCCCTAATGACAGCACAATACCCCCTAATGACAGCACAATACCCCCTAATGACAGCACAATACCCCCTAATGACATCACAATACCCCCTAATGACATCACAATACCCCCTAATGACAGCACAATACCCCCTAATGACATCACAATACCCCATAATGACAACGTGAAAACAGGCTTTTAGAATTTTTTGCAAATGTATAAAAAAACAAAAAACAGATACCTTATTTACATAAGTATTCAGACCCTTTGCTATGAGATTTGGGAATTGAGCTCAGGTTTATCCTGTTTCCATTGATCATCCTTGAGATGTTTCTATAATTTGATTTTAGATCTACCTGTCATAAATTAAATTGATTGGACATGACTTGGAAAGGCACACACCTGTCTATATAAGGTCCCACAGTTGACAGTGGATGTGAGAGCTAAAACCAAGCCATGAGGTCGAAGGAATTGTCCGTAGAGCTCCGAGACAGGATTGTGGCGAGGCACAGATCTGGGGAAGGGTACCAAAACATGTCTGCAGCATTGAAGGTTCCCAAGAACACGGTGGTCTCCATTTTTAAAAGGAACCACCAAGACTCTTCCTAGAGCTGGCCGCTCGGCCAAACTGAGCAATCGGGGGAGAAGGGCCTTGGTCAAGGAGGTGACTAAGAACCTGATGGTCACTGACAGAGCTCCAGAGTTCCTCTGTGGCAATTGGAGAACCTTCCAGAAGGACAACCATCTCAATCAAGCATTTATGGTAGAGTGGCCAGATGGAAGCCATTCCTCAGTAAAATGCACATGACAGCCCGCTTGGAGTTTGCCAAAAGGCACCTAAAGACTCTCAGACCATGAGAAACAAGATTATCTGGTCTGATGAAACCAAGATTGAACTCTTGGCCTGAATGCCAAGCGTCCGTCTGGAGGAAACCTGGCAGCATCCCTATGGTGAAGCATGGTGGTGGCATGCTGTGGGGATGTTTTTCAGCAGCAGGGACTGGGAGACTAGTCAGGATCAAGGGAAAGATGAACAGAGCGAAGTACAGAGAGATCCTTGATGAAAACCTGCTCCTGAGCACTCAAGACATCAGACTTGTGCGAAGGTTCACCTTCCAACAGGACAACGACCCTAAGCACACAGCCAGGACAACGCAGGAGTGGCTTTGGGACAAGTCTCAATGTCCTTGAGTGGCCCAGCCAGAGCCCGGACTTGAACCCGATCGAACATCTCTGGAGAGACCTGAAAATATCTGTGCAGCGACGCTCCCCATCCAACCTGACAGAGTTTGAGAGGATCTGCAGAGAAGAAGTGGGAGAAACTCCCCAAATACAGCTGTGCCAAGCTTGTAGCGTCAGACCCAAGAAGACTCAAGGCTGTAATCGCTGCCAAAGGTGCTTCAACAAAGTACTGAATTACGGGTCTGAATACTTATGTACATGTGATATTTCATTATTTATTTATTTTTATAGTCTTAACCTGTTTTTGTTTTTCTTTATGGGGTATTGTGTGTAGATTGAGGGGATATAAATGATTTAATCCATTTTAGAATAAGGCTGTAACATCAAAATGTGGAAAAAGTCAAGGGGTCTGAATTATTTGTGTGTGTGTGTGTATAAAATGTGTAAATCATATGATTTTGCGGTAATCCAATAGCACTGTGAGTTTTGTTCAACTCTAATAGGACACTGCTGTTGACTGTCATCTCAGTACCAGCCGGTCACCATGGTGATTTGTGTTGTTGATCCAGGCCAGCAGCACCAGCAGCAAGGGGGCGGAGCCTCAACAGGAAGTGGTCAGAGAGGAGGAGCAGGAAGGAGAGGCAGGTCGGTGGGTGTGGGAGCCCATGCTGTGTGGGGAGGCAGAAGGAGGGAAGGTCCCCCATTCCCTGGAGGTTCTCTACCACCAGGCTCAGAGCAGCAGTACCTGTGATGCCCTGATGGTGGCAGTGCACCTCCTGATGGTAGAGACGGGCTTCCTGTGCCAGGTAAGGCTCTACAGGAGACTGGGGGGAGAATCTACATCGAATACTCCTCTCTGCTTCCTCCTCAAAACCCCATTGGAGGAGAAGGTCAGGTGGGAGGGATCTCTGGCTTTCTCATCCAATGGGTTTGAGAAGGAGGCGAGGAGAGAGGACGCTAGGATCCCAAATGTCACCCTATTCCCTATATAGTACACTACTTTAGACCAGAGCCCTATTCCCTATATAGTATACTACTTTAGACCAGAGCCCTATTCCCTATATAGTATACTACTTTAGACCAGGGCCCTATTCCCTATATAGTACACTACTATAGACCAGAGCCCTATTCCCTATATAGTATACTACTTTAGACCAGGGCCCTATTCCCTATATAGTACACTACTTTAGACCAGAGCCCTATTCCCTATATAGTGCACTACTTTAGACCAGAGCCCTATTCCCTATATAGTACACTACTTTAGACCAGAGCCCTATTCCCTATATAGTACACTACTTTAGACCAGAGCCCTATTCCCTATATAGTACACTACTTTAGACCAGAGCCCTATTCCCTATATAGTACACTACTTTAGACCAGAGCCCTATTCCCTATATAGTGCACTACTATAGACCAGAGCCCTATTCCCTATATAGTACACTACTTTAGACCAGGGCCCTGTTCCCTATATAGTGCACTACTTTAGACCAGTGCCCTATTCCCTATATAGTACACTACTTTAGACCAGAGCCCTATTCCCTATATAGTACACTACTTTAGACCAGAGCCCTATTCCCTATATAGTACACTACTTTAGACCAGAGCCCTATTCCCTATATAGTACACTACTATAGACCAGAGCCCTATTCCCTATATAGTACACTACTATAGACCAGGGCCCTATTCCCTATATAGTACACTACTTTAGACCAGAGCCCCTATTCCCTATATAGTGCAATACTGTTGACCAGGGCCCTGTTCCCTAAAGTGTGTGTGTGTGTGTGTGTGTGTGTGTGTGTGTGTGTGTGTGTGTGTGTGTGTGTGTGTGTGTGTGTGTGTGTGTGTGTGTGTGTGTGTGTGTGTAGGGCTCTGAGGGGCGTCCTGGTGAGATGCCAGCTGGGTGGAGGGCCCCAGGAGGACTGTACAGACTGCAGTATGCCCATCCTCTCTGTGACGACAGCCTGGCCATGGTCCTAGCTGTTCCCATGGGACCCGTTCTGGTTATCAACGGTCAGTCTCACTGTTTCTCAAAGCTGGGGCCGGGGCCCAAATGGTGTCCTCTTCCCTATATGGTTTATTACTTCTGACCAGGGACTATAGGGCTCTATAGGGGGCCCTCTGGAAGGACCATAGGGCTCTATAGGGGGCCTTCTGGAAGGACCATAGGGCTCTATAGGGGGCCATCTGGAAGGACCATAGGGCTCTATAGGGGGCCCGGCCCTCTGGAAGGACCATAGGGCTCTATAGGGGGCCCGGCCCTCTGGAAGGACTATAGGGCTCTATAGGGGGCCCTCTGGAAGGACTATAGGGCTCTATAGGGGGCCATCTGGAAGGACCGTAGGGCTCTATAGGGGGCCCTCTGGAAGGACCGTAGGGCTCTATAGGGGGCCCTCTGGTAGGACCATAGGGCTCTATAGGGGGCCCTCTGGAAGGACCGTAGGGCTCTATAGGGGGCCCTCTGGAAGGACTATAGGGCTCTATAGGGGGCCTTTTGGAAGGACTATAGGGCTCTATAGGGGGCCTTTTGGAAGGACCATAGGGCTCTATAGGGGGCCCTCTGGAAGGACTATAGGGCTCTATAGGGGGCCCTCTGGAAGGACCATAGGGCTCTATAGGGGGCCCTCTGGAAGGACCATAGGGCTCTATAGGGGGCCCTTTGGAAGGACCATAGGGCTCTATAGGGGGCCCTCTGGAAGGACTATAGGGCTCTATAGGGGGCCCTCTGGAAGGACCATAGGGCTCTATAGGGGGCCCTCTGGAAGGACCATAGGGCTCTATAGGGGGCCCTCTGGAAGGACTATAGGGCTCTATAGGGGGCCCTCTGGAAGGACCGTAGGGCTATATAGGGGGCCCTCTGGAAGGACTATAGGGCTCTATAGGGGGCCCTCTGGAAGGACCGTAGGGCTATATAGGGGGCCCTCTGGAAGGACCATAGGGCTCTATAGGGGGCCCTCTGGAAGGACTATAGGGCTCTATAGGGGGCCCTCTGGAAGGACCATAGGGCTCTATAGGGGGCCCTCTGGAAGGACTATAGGGCTCTATAGGGGGCCCGGCCCTCTGAAAGGCAGTGTCAGTGTTTGACATAGCTATCTGTTTGACCCAGCTCTGCTTATCATTATTGATCTCATTGGTCTTCCCCTGATTGATCGGTACATTGCTCCCCTCTGCAGCCACCCTGAAGACGAACCAGCAGGTGGAGACAGTGAGGAAACTGTCACTAAAACCCTCCACCTATGTGACCGACCAGTGGACAGGTGAGTGTGTCTGGTGACTTACCAGTGGACAGGTGAGTGTGTGTCTGGTGACTGACCAGTGGACGGGTGAGTGTGTGTCTGGTGACTGACCAGGTTAGTGTGTCTGGTGACTGACCAGTGGACAGGTGAGTGTGTCTGGTGACTGACCAGTGGACGGGTTAGTGTGTGTCTGGTGACTGACCGGTGGACAGGTGAGTGTGTGTCTGGTGACTGACCGGTGGACAGGTGAGTGTGTGTCTGGTGACTGACCAGTGGACAGGTGAGTGTGTGTCTGGTGACTGACCAGTGGACAGGTGAGTGTGTGTCTGGTGACTGACCAGTGGACAGGTGAGTGTGTGTCTGGTGACTGACCGGTGGACAGGTGAGTGTGTGTCTGGTGACCGACCGGTGGACGGGTTAGTGTGTGTCTGGTGACTGACCGGTGGACGGGTGAGTGTGTGTCTGGTGACTGAGCCAGTGGACAGGTGAGTGTGTGTCTGGTGACTGACCGGTGGACAGGTGAGTGTGTGTCTGGTGACTGTGTCTGTTCTGTCTGTTGATCCACAGGTGACAGCGTCTGTTCTGTCTGTTGATCCACAGGTGACAGCGTCTGTTCTGTCTGTTGATCCACAGGTGACAGCGTCTGTTCTGTCTGTTGATCCACAGGTGACAGCGTCTGTTCTGTCTGTCGATCCACAGGTGACAGCGTCTGTTCTGTCTGTCGATCCACAGGTGACAGCGTCTGTTCTGTCTGTCGATCCACAGGTGACAGCGTCTGTTCTGTCTGTCGATCCACAGGTGACAGCGTCTGTCCTGTCTGTCGATCCACAGGTGACAGCGTCTGTCCTGTCTGTCGATCCACAGGTGACAGCATCTGTCCTGTCTGTCGATCCACAGGTGACAGCGTCTGTTCTGTCTGTCGATCCACAGGTGACAGCATCTGTCCTGTCTGTCGATCCACAGGTGACAGCGTCTGTTCTGTCTGTCGATCCACAGGTGACAGCGTCTGTTCTGTCTGTCGATCCACAGGTGACAGCGTCTGTCCTGTCTGTCGATCCACAGGTGACAGCGTCTGTTCTGTCTGTCGATCCACAGGTGACAGCGTCTGTTCTGTCTGTCGATCCACAGGTGACAGTGCAGCGGCCGTCTACACAGAGCTGAGGAAGTTGTCCCGGGTCTTCAAAGACCAGCTGGTGTATCCTCTGATAGCTTCAGCCAGAGAAGGTACTGGGATGTAGATATATAGTACTGTTATTAAATACATAGTACTGGGATGTAGATATATAGTACTGTTATTAAATACATAGTACTGGGATGTAGATATATAGTACTGGGATGTAGATATATAGTAATGTTATTAAATACATAGTACTGGGATGTAGATATATAGTACTGTTATTAAATACATAGTACTGGGATGTAGATATATAGTACTGTTATTAAATACATAGTACTGGGATGTAGATATATAGTACTGTTATTAAATACATAGTACTGGGATGTAGATATATAGTACTGTTATTAAATACATAGTACTGGGATGTAGATATATAGTACTGTTATTAAATACATAGTACTGGGATGTAGATATATAGTACTGTTATTAAATACATAGTACTGGGATGTAGATATATAGTACTGTTATTAAATACATAGTACTGGGATGTAGATATATAGTACTGTTATTAAATACATAGTACTGGGATGTAGATATATAGTACTGTTATTAAATACATAGTACTGGGATGTAGATATGTAGTACTGTTATTAAATACATAGTACTGGGATGTAGATATATAGTACTGGGATGTAGATATGTAGTACTGGGATGTAGATATATAGTACTGTTATTAAATACATAGTACTGGGATGTAGATATGTAGTACTGGGATGTAGATATATATAGTACTGTTATTAAATACATAGTACTGGGATGTAGATATGTAGTACTGGGATGTAGATATATAGTACTGTTATTAAATACATAGTACTGGGATGTAGATATATAGTACTGTTATTAAATACATAGTACTGGGATGTAGATATATAGTACTGTTATTAAATATATAGTACTGGGATGTAGATATATAGTACTGTTATTAAATAAATATTACTGGGATGTAGATATATAGTACTATTATTAAATACATAGTACTGGGATGTAGATATATAGTACTGTTATTAAATACATAGTACTGGGATGTAGATATATAGTACTGTGATTAAATACATAGTACTGGGATGTAGATATATAGTACTGTTATTAAATACATAGTACTGGGATGTAGATATATAGTACTGTTATTAAATATATAGTACTGGGATGTAGATATATAGTACTGTTATTAAATACATAGTACTGGGATGTAGATGTATAGTACTGTGATTAAATACATAGTACTGGGATGTAGATATATAGTACTGTGATTAAATACATAGTACTGGGATGTAGATATATAGTACTGTTATTAAATACATAGTACTGGGATGTAGATATATAGTACTGTTATTAAATACATAGTACTGGGATGTAGATATATAGTACTGTGATTAAATACATAGTACTGGGATGTAGATATATAGTACTGTTATTAAATACATAGTACTGGGATGTAGATATATAGTACTGTTATTAAATATATAGTACTGGGATGTAGATATATAGTACTGTTATTAAATACATAGTACTGGGATGTAGATGTATAGTACTGTGATTAAATACATAGTACTGGGATGTAGATATATAGTACTGTGATTAAATACATAGTACTGGGATGTAGATATATAGTACTGTTATTAAATACATAGTACTGGGATGTAGATATATAGTACTGTTATTAAATACATAGTGCTGGGATGTAGATATATAGTACTGTGATTAAATACATATTACTGGGATGTAGATATATAGTACTATTATTAAATGTACTGGGATGTAGATATATAGTACTGTTATTAAATACATAGTACTGGGATGTAGATATATAGTACTGTTATTAAATACATAGTACTGGGATGTAGATATATAGTACTGTTATTAAATATATAGTACTGGGATGTAGATATATAGTACTATTATTAAATACATACTACTGGGATGTAGATATATAGTACTGTTATTAAATACATAGTACTGGGATGTAGATATATAGTACTGTTATTAAATACATAGTACTGGGATGTAGATATATAGTACTGTTATTAAATACATAGTACTGGGATGTAGATATGTAGTACTGGGATGGAGATATATAGTACTGGGATGTAGATATATAGTACTGTTCAGAAATGAATAGTACTGTTATTAAGAAGGAAATATCTGGAAATATGACATTGGTCTCTCAGATCTCACTGCAATCATTTAAAATCATTGAATAGCAAATGTTAACAACCAATGTGTCAAATCCATTACTCCATGTCTCCCCCTGGTGTCTGGTGGTGGTATAACAGCCAGCAGTGTTGTAACTATCTATCTCTCTGTATTGTGACTCCCTGTCTCCCCCTGGTGTCTGGTGGTGGTATAACAGCCAGCAGTGTTGTAACTATCTATCTCTCTGTATTGTGACTCCCTGTCTCCTCCATGTTGTCTGGTTGGGGTATAACTATCTCTCTGTATTGTGACTCCCTGTCTCCCCCTGGTGTCTGGTGGGGGTATAACAGCCATGGCCCTGCCAGCAGTGTTTGGCCTGCCAGTCCTTCCTCCAGAGCTGTTACTGAGGGTGCTGAGACTGCTGGATGTCTCCTCTCTCCTGGCCCTCTCCTCAGTCAACAGACACCTCCACCAGACCACCGCAGACCCGGCCCTGTGGAGACACCTCTACCGCAGAGACTTCAGGGGTAGGACGAACGCACACACACTCACGGATATATTTATAAACACACATAAAAGACTGGAGGTCTCTGGCCTGTCTCTGGCCTGTCTCTGGCCTGTCTCTGGCCTGTCTCTGGCCTGTCTCTGGCCTGTCTCTGGCCTATCTGGAGGTCTCTACTTTAAAGGTTGCTGTTCCTCTCCTCAGGGTGCAGACAGACAGTCTGATTCTACATGTCAGAACTAGGACTGTCCTCCTGAGACGTGTCTGTATTAAAGACATGTTAGATTCTACATGTCAGAACTAGGGACTGTCCTCCTGAGACGTGTCTGTATTAAAGACATGTTAGATTCTACATGTCAGAACTAGGACTGTCCTCCTGAGACGTGTCTGTATTAAAGACATGTTAGATTCTACATGTCAGAACTAGGGACTGTCCTCCTGAGACGTGTCGGTGTCTGTATTAAAGACATGTTAGATTCTACATGTCAGAACTAGGACTGTCCTCCTGAGACGTGTCTGTATTAAAGACATGTTAGATTCTACATGTCAGAACTAGGACTGTCCTCCTGAGACGTGTCGGTGTCTGTATTAAAGACATGTTAGATTCTACATGTCAGAACTAGGACTGTCCTCCTGAGACGTGTCTGTATTAAAGACATGTTAGATTCTACATGTCAGAACTAGGACTGTCCTCCTGAGACGTGTCTGTATTAAAGATATGTTAGTTATTGACTGCATGTTGTGTGATTTGTTATTTGACTGTTGCAGACTGCCAAGACCACAGCAGAGCCAGAGACACTCAGTGGAGAGAGGTGAGTCACGTCCCTGTATTCTATATATTGACTCTGCACTTTGAGTCGTCTCTTTGTCCAGCCCCGGTTTAAAGGGTTTGTCTCAGCTGTATTTATGCTGTTGCTCATCGTCCCTGGTATCAACCCACAGATAGTAAGTCTCTATTCGTTAGTGACTGTTTTTAGATATCAATAAAACTACAATCGGACGTTAATAAAACCCCAGCTACAATCTGACGTTAATAAAACCCAGGCTACAATCTGACGTTAATAAAACCCCAGCTACAATCTGACGTTAATAAAACCCCAGCTACAATCTGACGTTAATAAAACCCCGGCTACAATCTGACGTTAATAAAACCCCGGCTACAATCTGACGTCGGTGAAACCCCAGTTACAATCTGACGTTAATAAAACCCTAGCTACAATCTGACGTTAATTAAACCCCGGCTACAATCTGACGTTAATAAAACCCCGGCTACAATCTGACGTTAATAAAACCCCGGCTACAATCTGACGTTAATAAAACCCCGGCTACAATCTGACGTTAATAAAACCCCAGCTACAATCTGACGTTAATAAAACCCCAGCTACAATCTGACGTTAATAAAACCCCAGCTACAATCTGACGTTAATAAAACCCCAGTTACAATCTGACGTTAATAAAACCCCAGCTACAATCTGACGTTAATAAAACCCCGGCTACAATCTGACGTTAATAAAACCCCGGCTACAATCTGACGTTAATAAAACCCCGGCTACAATCTGACGTTAATAAAACCCCGGCTACAATCTGACGTTAATAAAACCCCGGCTACAATCTGACGTTAATAAAACCCCGGCTACAATCTGACGTTAATAAAACCCCGGCTACAATCTGACGTTAATAAAACCCCGGCTACAATCTGACGTTAATAAAACCCCGGCTACAATCTGACGTTAATAAAACCCCGGCTACAATCTGACGTTAATAAAACCCCGGCTACAATCTGACGTTAATAAAACCCCAGCTACAATCTGACGTTAATAAAACCCCAGCTACAATCTGACGTTAATAAAACCCCGGCTACAATCTGACGTTAATAAAACCCCAGCTACAATCTGACGTTAATAAAACCCCAGCTACAATCTGACGTTAATAAAACCCCAGCTACAATCTGACGTTAATAAAACCCCAGCTACAATCTGACGTTAATAAAACCCCAGCTACAATCTGACGTTAATAAAACCCCAGCTACAATCTGACGTTAATAAAACCCCAGCTACAATCTGACGTTAATAAAACCCCAGCTACAATCTGACGTTAATAAAACCCCAGCTACAATCTGACGTTAATAAAACCCCAGCTACAATCTGACGTTAATAAAACCCCAGCTACAATCTGACGTTAATAAAACCCCAGCTACAATCTGACGTTAATAAAACCCCAGCTACAATCTGACGTTAATAAAACCCCGGCTACAATCTGACGTTAATAAAACCCCGGCTACAATCTGACGTTAATAAAACCCCGGCTACAATCTGACGTTAATAAAACCCCGGCTACAATCTGACATTAATAAAACCCTAGCTACAATCTGACGTCACTGAAACCCCAGCTACAATCTGACGTCGGGGAAACCCCAGCTACAATCTGACGTTAATAAAACCCCAGCTACAATCTGACGTTAATGAAACCCCGGCTACAATCTGACGTTAATGAAACCCCGGCTACAATCTGACGTTAATGAAACCCCGGCTACAATCTGACGTCGGGGAAACCCCAGCTACAATCTGACGTTAATAAAACCCCAGTTACAATCTGACGTTAATAAAACCCCAGCTACAATCTGACGTTAATAAAACCCCAGCTACAATCTGACGTTAATAAAACCCCAGCTACAATCTGACGTTAATAAAACCCCAGCTACAATCTGACGTTAATAAAACCCCAGCTACAATCTGACGTTAATAAAACCCCAGCTACAATCTGACGTTAATAAAACCCCAGCTACAATCTGACGTTAATAAAACCCCAGCTACAATCTGACGTTAATAAAACCCCAGCTACAATCTGACGTTAATAAAACCCCAGCTACAATCTGACGTTAATAAAACCCCAGCTACAATCTGACGTTAATAAAACCCCAGCTACAATCTGACGTTAATAAAACCCCAGCTACAATCTGACGTTAATAAAACCCCAGCTACAATCTGACGTTAATAAAACCCCAGCTACAATCTGACGTTAATAAAACCCCAGTTACAATCTGACGTTAATAAAACCCCGGCTACAATCTGACGTCACTGAAACCCCAGTTACAATCTGACGTTAATTAAACCCCAGCTACAATCTGACGTTAATTAAACCCCAGCTACAATCTGACGTTAATAAAACCCCAGCTACAATCTGACGTCGGTGAAACCCCAGTTACAATCTGACGTTAATAAAACCCCGGCTACAATCGGACGTTAATAAAACCCCGGCTACAATCGGACGTTAATAAAACCCCGGCTACAATCGGACGTTAATAAAACCCCGGCTACAATCTGACGTTAATAAAACCCCGGCTACAATCTGACGTTAATAAAACCCCGGCTACAATCTGACGTTAATAAAACCCCGGCTACAATCTGACGTTAATAAAACCCCGGCTACAATCTGACGTTAATAAAACCCCGGCTACAATCTGACGTTAATAAAACCCCAGCTACAATCTGACGTCACTAAAACCCCGGCTACAATCTGACGTTAATAAAACCCCGGTTACAATCTGACGTCGGTGAAACCCCAGCTACAATCTGACGTTAATAAAACCCCAGTTACAATCTGACATCGGTGAAACCCCGGCTACAATCTGACGTCACTGAAACCCCAGCTAAAATCTGACGTTAATAAAACCCCAGCTACAATCTGACGTTAATAAAACCCCGGCTACAATCTGACGTTAATAAAACCCCGGCTACAATCTGACGTTAATAAAACCCCGGCTACAATCTGACGTTAATAAAACCCCAGCTACAATCTGACGTTAATAAAACCCCAGCTACAATCTGACGTCACTAAAACCCCGGCTACAATCTGACGTTAATAAAACCCCAGTTACATTCTGACATCGGTGAAACCCCAGCTACAATCTGACGTTAATAAAACCCCAGCTACAATCTGACATCACTGAAACCCAGGCTACAATCTGACGTCACTGAAACCCCAGCTAAAATCTGACGTTAATAAAACCCCAGCTACAATCTGACGTCGGTGAAACCCCAGTTACAATCTGACGTTAATAAAACCCCAGTTACAATCTGACGTTAATAAAACCCCAGTTACAATCTGACGTTAATAGAACCCAGGCTACAATCTGACGTTAATAAAACCCCGGCTACAATCTGACGTTAATAAAACCCCGGCTACAATCTGACGTTAATAAAACCCCAGCTACAATCGGACGTTAATAAAACCCCAGCTACAATCGGACGTTAATAAAACCCCAGCTACAATCTGACGTTAATAAAACCCCAGCTACAATCTGACGTTAATAAAACCCCAGCTACAATCTGACGTTAATAAAACCCCGGCTACAATCTGACGTTAATAAAACCCCAGCTACAATCTGACGTTAATAGAACCCAGGCTACAATCTGACGTTAATAAAACCCCGGCTACAATCTGACGTTAATAAAACCCCGGCTACAATCGGACGTTAATAAAACCCCAGCTACAATCGGACGTTAATAAAACCCCAGCTACAATCGGACGTTAATAAAACCCCAGCTACAATCTGACGTTAATAAAACCCCAGCTACAATCTGACGTTAATAAAACCCCAGCTACAATCTGACGTTAATAAAACCCCAGCTACAATCTGACGTTAATAAAACCCCGGCTACAATCTGACGTTAATAAAACCCCGGCTACAATCTGACGTTAATAGAACCCAGGCTACAATCTGACGTTAATAAAACCCCAGCTACAATCTGACGTTAATAAAACCCCAGCTACAATCTGACGTTAATAAAACCCCGGCTACAATCTGACGTTAATAAAACCCCGGCTACAATCTGACGTTAATAGAACCCAGGCTACAATCTGACGTTAATAAAACCTCAGCTACAATCTGACGTTAATAAAACCCCGGCTACAATCTGACGTCACTGAAACCCCGGCTACAATCTGACGTTAATAAAACCCCGGCTACAATCTGACGTCACTGAAACCCCAGTTACAATCTGACGTTAATTAAACGCCAGCTACAATCTGACGTTAATAAAACCCCAGCTACAATCTGACGTCGGTGAAACCCCAGTTACAATCTGACGTTAATAAAACCCCGGCTACAATCGGACGTTAATAAAACCCCGGCTACAATCGGACGTTAATAAAACCCCGGCTACAATCTGACGTTAATAAAACCCCGGCTACAATCTGACGTTAATAAAACCCCGGCTACAATCTGACGTTAATAAAACCCCGGCTACAATCTGACGTTAATAAAACCCCGGCTACAATCTGACGTTAATAAAACCCCGGCTACAATCTGACGTTAATAAAACCCCAGCTACAATCTGACGTCACTAAAACCCCGGCTACAATCTGACGTTAATAAAACCCCGGTTACAATCTGACGTCGGTGAAACCCCAGCTACAATCTGACGTTAATAAAACCCCAGTTACAATCTGACATCGGTGAAACCCCGGCTACAATCTGACGTCACTGAAACCCCAGCTAAAATCTGACGTTAATAAAACCCCAGCTACAATCTGACGTTAATAAAACCCCGGCTACAATCTGACGTTAATAAAACCCCGGCTACAATCTGACGTTAATAAAACCCCGGCTACAATCTGACGTTAATAAAACCCCAGCTACAATCTGACGTTAATAAAACCCCAGCTACAATCTGACGTCACTAAAACCCCGGCTACAATCTGACGTTAATAAAACCCCAGTTACATTCTGACATCGGTGAAACCCCAGCTACAATCTGACGTTAATAAAACCCCAGCTACAATCTGACATCACTGAAACCCAGGCTACAATCTGACGTCACTGAAACCCCAGCTAAAATCTGACGTTAATAAAACCCCAGCTACAATCTGACGTCGGTGAAACCCCAGTTACAATCTGACGTTAATAAAACCCCAGTTACAATCTGACGTTAATAAAACCCCAGTTACAATCTGACGTTAATAGAACCCAGGCTACAATCTGACGTTAATAAAACCCCGGCTACAATCTGACGTTAATAAAACCCCGGCTACAATCTGACGTTAATAAAACCCCAGCTACAATCGGACGTTAATAAAACCCCAGCTACAATCGGACGTTAATAAAACCCCAGCTACAATCGGACGTTAATAAAACCCCAGCTACAATCTGACGTTAATAAAACCCCAGCTACAATCTGACGTTAATAAAACCCCAGCTACAATCTGACGTTAATAAAACCCCGGCTACAATCTGACGTTAATAAAACCCCAGCTACAATCTGACGTTAATAGAACCCAGGCTACAATCTGACGTTAATAAAACCCCGGCTACAATCTGACGTTAATAAAACCCCGGCTACAATCGGACGTTAATAAAACCCCAGCTACAATCGGACGTTAATAAAACCCCAGCTACAATCGGACGTTAATAAAACCCCAGCTACAATCTGACGTTAATAAAACCCCAGCTACAATCTGACGTTAATAAAACCCCAGCTACAATCTGACGTTAATAAAACCCCAGCTACAATCTGACGTTAATAAAACCCCGGCTACAATCTGACGTTAATAAAACCCCGGCTACAATCTGACGTTAATAGAACCCAGGCTACAATCTGACGTTAATAAAACCCCGGCTACAATCTGACGTTAATAAAACCCCGGCTACAATCTGACGTTAATAAAACCCCAGCTACAATCGGACGTTAATAAAACCCCGGCTACAATCGGACGTTAATAAAACCCCAGCTACAATCTGACGTTAATAAAACCCCAGCTACAATCTGACGTTAATAAAACCCCAGCTACAATCTGACGTTAATAAAACCCCGGCTACAATCGGACGTTAATAAAACCCCGGCTACAATCGGACGTTAATAAAACCCCGGCTACAATCTGACGTCACTGAAACCCCAGCTACAATCTGACGTCGGGGAAACCCCAGCTACAATCTGACGTTAATAAAACCCCGGCTACAATCTGACGTCACTAAAACCCCAGCTACAATCTGACGTTAATAAAACCCCAGCTACAATCTGACGTTAATAAAACCCCAGCTACAATCTGACGTTAATAAAACCCCAGTTACAATCTGACGTTAATAAAACCCCAGTTACAATCTGACGTTAATAAAACCCCGGCTACAATCTGACGTTAATAAAACCCCAGCTACAATCTGACGTTAATAAAACCCCAGCTACAATCTGACGTTAATAAAACCCCAGCTACAATCTGACGTTAATAAAACCCCAGCTACAATCTGACGTTAATAAAACCCCGGCTACAATCTGACGTTAATAAAACCCCGGCTACAATCTGACGTTAATAAAACCCCGGCTACAATCTGACGTCACTGAAACCCCGGCTACAATCTGACGTCACTGAAACCCCAGTTACAATCTGACGTTAATAAAACCCCAGCTACAATCTGACGTTAATAAAACCCCGGCTACAATCTGACGTTAATAAAACCCCAGCTACAATCTGACGTTAATAAAACCCCGGCTACAATCTGACGTTAATAAAACCCCAGCTACAATCTGACGTTAATAAAACCCCGGCTACAATCTGACGTCACTGAAACCCCGGCTACAATCTGACGTCACTGAAACCCCAGTTACAATCTGACGTTAATTAAACCCCAGCTACAATCTGACGTTAATAAAACCCCAGCTACAATCTGACGTCGGTGAAACCCCAGTTACAATCTGACGTTAATAAAACCCCGGCTACAATCGGACGTTAATAAAACCCCGGCTACAATCGGACGTTAATAAAACCCCGGCTACAATCTGACGTTAATAAAACCCCGGCTACAATCTGACGTTAATAAAACCCCGGCTACAATCTGACGTTAATAAAACCCCGGCTACAATCTGACGTTAATAAAACCCCGGCTACAATCTGACGTTAATAAAACCCCGGCTACAATCTGACGTTAATAAAACCCCAGCTACAATCTGACGTTAATAAAACCCCAGCTACAATCTGACGTCACTAAAACCCCAGCTACAATCTGACGTTAATAAAACCCCGGCTACAATCTGACGTTAATAAAACCCCAGCTACAATCTGACGTCACTAAAACCCCAGCTACAATCTGACGTTAATAAAACCCAGGCTACAATCTGACGTTAATAAAACCCCGGCTACAATCTGACGTTAATAAAACCCCGGTTACAATCTGACGTCGGTGAAACCCCAGCTACAATCTGACGTTAATAAAACCCCAGTTACAATCTGACATCGGTGAAACCCCGGCTACAATCTGACGTCACTGAAACCCCAGCTAAAATCTGACGTTAATAAAACCCCAGCTACAATCTGACGTTAATAAAACCCCGGCTACAATCTGACGTTAATAAAACCCCGGCTACAATCTGACGTTAATAAAACCCCGGCTACAATCTGACGTTAATAAAACCCCGGCTACAATCTGACGTTAATAAAACCCCAGCTACAATCTGACGTCACTAAAACCCCGGCTACAATCTGACGTTAATAAAACCCCAGTTACATTCTGACATCGGTGAAACCCCAGCTACAATCTGACGTTAATAAAACCCCAGCTACAATCTGACATCACCGAAACCCAGGCTACAATCTGACGTCACTGAAACCCCAGCTAAAATCTGACGTTAATAAAACCCCAGCTACAATCTGACGTCGGTGAAACCCCAGTTACAATCTGACGTTAATAAAACCCCAGTTACAATCTGACGTTAATAAAACCCCAGTTACAATCTGACGTTAATAAAACCCCAGTTACAATCTGACGTTAATAAAACCCCGGCTACAATCTGACGTTAATAGAACCCAGGCTACAATCTGACGTTAATAAAACCCCGGCTACAATCTGACGTTAATAAAACCCCGGCTACAATCGGACGTTAATAAAACCCCGGCTACAATCGGACGTTAATAAAACCCCAGCTACAATCGGACGTTAATAAAACCCCAGCTACAATCGGACGTTAATAAAACCCCAGCTACAATCTGACGTTAATAAAACCCCAGCTACAATCTGACGTTAATAAAACCCCGGCTACAATCTGACGTTAATAAAACCCCGGCTACAATCTGACGTTAATAGAACCCAGGCTACAATCTGACGTTAATAAAACCCCGGCTACAATCTGACGTTAATAAAACCCCGGCTACAATCTGACGTTAATAAAACCCCAGCTACAATCGGACGTTAATAAAACCCCAGCTACAATCGGACGTTAATAAAACCCCAGCTACAATCGGACGTTAATAAAACCCCAGCTACAATCGGACGTTAATAAAACCCCAGCTACAATCGGACGTTAATAAAACCCCAGCTACAATCTGACGTTAATAAAACCCCAGCTACAATCTGACGTTAATAAAACCCCGGCTACAATCTGACGTTAATAAAACCCCGGCTACAATCTGACGTTAATAGAACCCAGGCTACAATCTGACGTTAATAAAACCCCGGCTACAATCTGACGTTAATAAAACCCCGGCTACAATCGGACGTTAATAAAACCCCGGCTACAATCGGACGTTAATAAAACCCCGGCTACAATCGGACGTTAATAAAACCCCGGCTACAATCGGACGTTAATAAAACCCCAGCTACAATCTGACGTTAATAAAACCCCGGCTACAATCTGACGTTAATAAAACCCCGGCTACAATCTGACGTTAATAAAACCCCGGCTACAATCTGACGTCACTAAAACCCCAGCTACAATCTGACGTTAATAAAACCCCGGCTACAATCTGACGTTAATAAAACCCCGGCTACAATCTGACGTTAATAAAACCCCGGCTACAATCTGACGTTAATAAAACCCCAGCTACAATCTGACGTCACTAAAACCCCAGCTACAATCTGACGTTAATAAAACCCAGGCTACAATCTGACGTTAATAAAACCCCGGCTACAATCTGACGTTAATAAAACCCCGGTTACAATCTGACGTCGGTGAAACCCCAGCTACAATCTGACGTTAATAAAACCCCAGTTACAATCTGACATCGGTGAAACCCCGGCTACAATCTGACGTCACTGAAACCCCAGCTAAAATCTGACGTTAATAAAACCCAGGCTACAATCTGACGTTAATAAAACCCCGGCTACAATCTGACGTTAATAAAACCCCGGTTACAATCTGACGTCGGTGAAACCCCAGCTACAATCTGACGTTAATAAAACCCCAGTTACAATCTGACATCGGTGAAACCCCGGCTACAATCTGACGTCACTGAAACCCCAGCTAAAATCTGACGTTAATAAAACCCCAGCTACAATCTGACGTTAATAAAACCCCGGCTACAATTTGACGTTAATAAAACCCCGGCTACAATCTGACGTTAATAAAACCCCGGCTACAATCTGACGTTAATAAAACCCCAGCTACAATCTGACGTTAATAAAACCCCAGCTACAATCTGACGTCACTAAAACCCCGGCTACAATCTGACGTTAATAAAACCCCAGTTACATTCTGACATCGGTGAAACCCCAGCTACAATTTGACGTTAATAAAACCCCAGCTACAATCTGACATCACTGAAACCCAGGCTACAATCTGACGTCACTGAAACCCCAGCTAAAATCTGACGTTAATAAAACCCCAGCTACAATCTGACGTCGGTGAAACCCCAGTTACAATCTGACGTTAATAAAACCCCAGTTACAATCTGACGTTAATAAAACCCCAGTTACAATCTGACGTTAATAAAACCCCAGTTACAATCTGACGTTAATAAAACCCCGGCTACAATCTGACGTTAATAGAACCCAGGCTACAATCTGACGTTAATAAAACCCCGGCTACAATCTGACGTTAATAAAACCCCAGCTACAATCGGACGTTAATAAAACCCCAGCTACAATCGGACGTTAATAAAACCCCAGCTACAATCGGACGTTAATAAAACCCCAGCTACAATCTGACGTTAATAAAACCCCAGCTACAATCTGACGTTAATAAAACCCCAGCTACAATCTGACGTTAATAAAACCCCGGCTACAATCTGACGTTAATAAAACCCCAGCTACAATCTGACGTTAATAGAACCCAGGCTACAATCTGACGTTAATAAAACCCCGGCTACAATCTGACGTTAATAAAACCCCAGCTACAATCGGACGTTAATAAAACCCCAGCTACAATCGGACGTTAATAAAACCCCAGCTACAATCGGACGTTAATAAAACCCCAGCTACAATCGGACGTTAATAAAACCCCAGCTACAATCGGACGTTAATAAAACCCCAGCTACAATCTGACGTTAATAAAACCCCAGCTACAATCTGACGTTAATAAAACCCCAGCTACAATCTGACGTTAATAAAACCCCAGCTACAATCTGACGTTAATAAAACCCCGGCTACAATCTGACGTTAATAAAACCCCGGCTACAATCTGACGTTAATAGAACCCAGGCTACAATCTGACGTTAATAAAACCCCGGCTACAATCTGACGTTAATAAAACCCCGGCTACAATCTGACGTTAATAAAACCCCAGCTACAATCGGACGTTAATAAAACCCCAGCTACAATCGGACGTTAATAAAACCCCAGCTACAATCGGACGTTAATAAAACCCCAGCTACAATCTGACGTTAATAAAACCCCGGCTACAATCTGACGTTAATAAAACCCCGGCTACAATCTGACGTCACTGAAACCCCAGCTACAATCTGACGTCGGGGAAACCCCAGCTACAATCTGACGTTAATAAAACCCCAGCTACAATCTGACGTTAATAAAACCCCAGCTACAATCTGACGTTAATAAAACCCCAGCTACAATCTGACGTTAATAAAACCCCGGCTACAATCTGACGTTAATAAAACCCCAGCTACAATCTGACGTTAATAAAACCCCAGCTACAATCTGACGTTAATAAAACCCCGGCTGACATCAGAGCAACATGCCGTCTCATCAATATCTGTTCCTATCAACTTGATATGTGTTGTAAAGACATCTATTGACAACTCATCAATAGCAATTGATGTTAACGACAACAAGTTATGAAATGACATGCTGCTGTAATCACTGGTGCGGCTCAAGTTGCCCCCTACTCACTATGGGCTCTGGTCAAATGTAGTGCACTATATAGGGAATAGGGCTCTGGTCTAAAGTAGTGCACTATATAGGGAATAGGGTTCCATTTGAGACTCAAGACACTGTCTAACTCTCTGGTACCATTTAGGACTCAGCCACAGTCTAACTCTCTGGATCCGTTTAGGACTCAGCCACTGTCTAACTCTCTGGATCCGTTTAGGACTCAGCCACTGTCTAACTCTCTGGTTCCATTTAGGACTCAGCCACAGTCTAACTCTCTGGTTCCGTTTAGGACTCAGCCACTGTCTAACTCTCTGGTACCATTTAGGACTCAGCCACAGTCTAACTCTCTGGTACCATTTTAATTTCAGCTCTACAAGAAGAAGTACAAGTGGAGGAGAGAGGCAGCCAGTTACCCCCGCCACACGCCCCGTTACCACCCTGTCCCCCCACCCATCTACCCCCTCCACCCCCTCCCCAACAACCCCTTCCCCTTCTACCCGCCTGGCATCATCGGCGGGGAGTACGACCAGAGACCCGGCATCCCCGGTGGTATTCTGCCCCGCCCCCGCTACGACCCGATTGGTCCGCTGCCAGGTCACGATCCCACAGCAGGAGGGCTGATTGGACGAAGGGGGCTGAGACCTACTGGGAACCGGCCGGCTGACATCAGACGAGGGTTCATATGAACCTCCCTGACCAGTGACCTCTAGTGGTGGTGTAGCAGTATGACCACCTCACAGAGAAGCTGAAATAAAACAGAGATGTTGAAGACTGATTGATTTAGCCTACCTTTAAATAAGGCACCCGATGTGCTATAAGTCACAGATAACTGGTGTTGTTCGGTCTATAAACACTAACCCTCATCCAGTCTGCTTATTATCCCCTAACCCTCATCCAGGTGTTTTTTATAAACCCTATCTCTGTCCCAGAATCAGCTTCTAATAGCTCATGTTCTCCTGTGTGTGTTTAGTAAGTGATGCGGTCAAATCATACCGATCTTCATTTGATCTCTCTGTTGTTGCAGAGAATGTTGCTGCACAGCAGGAAATGCAAACTTCTCAAAAGTTTTCCCGTGAGAAACCGGTCACATTTTAAGATGAGCAGATCTGTAGGGGTGCCTCGGGGGGCATTGAGGTGGCCGGTTTCTATCTTCCACCATTCACTAGGAAGACATTTTGTAGAGCACTTGTTTCTCTGCACACTAAAAGCGTTAAATAAAATGTGGTCATATTTGAGTCCTCAAGTCTCTCTCTGCAAACCAGACAGTTCAGGGACGGTTCATCTCCAGGGGTGTCAAACTCATTCCACGGAGGGCCTAGTGTCTGCAGGTTTTTGGTTTTTCCTTTCAATAAAGCCCTAGACAACCAGGTGTGGGGAGTTCCTAACTAATTAGTGATGTTAATTCATCAATCAAGTACAAGGGAGGAGCGAAAACCCGCAGACACTCGGCCCTCCGTGGAATGAGTTTGACACCTGTGATCTACACTGAACTAAAATATAAACACACCATGTAAAGTGTTGGTCTCCATGTTTCATGAGCTGAAATAAAAAGATCCCAGAAATATTCCAGATGCACAAAAAGATTATTTCTCTCAAATGTTGTGCACAATTTTTTTTACATCCCTGTTAGTGAGCGTTTCTCCTTTGCCAAGATAATCCATCCACCTGACAGGTGTGGCATATCAAGAAGATGATTAAACAGCATGACCATTACACAGGTGCAACTTGTGCTGGGGCCAATAAAAGGCCACTCTAAAATGTGAAGTTTTGTCAAACAACACAATGCCACAGATGTCTCAAGTTTTAAGGGGGAGAATGGAATTGGCAAGCTGACTGCAGGAATGTCCACCAGAGCTGTTGAATGTTAATATCTCTACCATAAGCCACCTCCAAAGTCTTTTTTTTTGAGAATTTGGAAGTACGTCCAACCGGTCTCACAACCGAAGACCACGTGCATGGCGTTGTGTGGATGAGCAGTTTTCTGATGTCAACGTTGTAAAGAGTGCCCCCTGGTGGCGATGGGGTTATGGGCAGGCATAAGCTACAGAAAATGAACACAATTGCATTTTATCGATGGTAATTTAAATGCACAGGGATGCTGTGATGAGATCCTGAGGCCCCTTCATCCACCGCGATCACCTCATGTTTCAGCATGATAATACACGGCCCCATGTCACAATGATCTGGACACAGTTCCTGGAAGCTGAAAATGTCCCAGTTCTTCTATGACCTGCATTACTCACCAGACACGTCACCCCATTGAGCATGTTTGGGATGCTCTGGATCGACGTGTACGACATCATGTTCCAGTTCCCGCCAATATCCAGCAACTTCACACAGCCATTGAAGAGGAGTGGGACAACATTCCACAGGACACAAATCAACAGCCTGATCAACTCTATGTGAAGGAGACGTGTCGCGCTGCATGAGGCAAATAGCGCTCACACCCAGTGGCGGCCTGTCAGATGGGGCAGATGGGGCAGAGCCCCACATTTTTTAGCAAAAATAAATAAATACAATTTGGGATGGGGGGGGTGGGGGGCTTGCCTGTTTTGCATGTTATCTTGGCATTAATACGTGTCACATAACAGTTTGCAAACAATATAAAATCATTTATATCATTGAGTTGATAAAGCCGCAAACAAACATGGTCTCTTTCTTGTTTTCTTGAGTAAAGCAGCTCCATAGTGCAGGTGTTTCAGCCTAGATCAGTGCTGTCTGTGGTGGGCGGGGCAGCCAGCTCCAGAAGGCAGGTGTTTCATCCTAGATCAGTGCTTTCTGTGGTGGGCGGGGCAGCCAGCTCCAGAATACAGGTGTTTCATCCTAGATCAGTGCTTTCTGTGGTGGGCGGGGCAGCCAGCTCCAGAATACAGGTGTTTCATCCTAGATCAGTGCTTTCTGTGGTGGGCGGGGCAGCCAGCTCCAGAATACAGGTGTTTCATCCTAGATCAGTGCTTTCTGTGGTGGGCGGGGCAGCCAGCTCCAGAATACAGGTGTTTCATCCTAGATCAGTGCTTTCTGTGGTGGGCGGGGCGAGCCAGTGGAAAACACAGAACGTTGCGCCGTGATTGGCTTAGTGTTCTGTCAATCACAGGGACTATACGTCACTGCCAAGTGTAGGAGGAGACCTTAAATTCTACCCCTTCGGATGTTACATTAGAAGTGCCCATCCAAGAAGGCTCAAGGTCATTGGCCACAGATAAAATGATGTCAAATCACGTTAAATGTACAGTAGTTCTGATTGGACTGATCATGTCAACATCTTACTTTCATTATCTTAGCTAGCATGATAGCTAGCAGTCATCATCATGAATCAAGTCGACAATCTACTGGCAAATCCTTTTTAATCCTTGTCATATGAAGAGAAATTATAGATAAAACGTATCGGTGCTCATTGACCATTGGACATAAACACATTACACAACAAGTTGGAAATCGCAATTTCAACGAGTGGTTTGGAAGGAATCAGTGACAGTGGCTGTGTCGTCCCAAATCTGGGATTAAGGGGCTCTTTTACAAGTTTAAAATTATAAACATTCAACATTGGCCATGCCGTCGACTCGGAATTGTAAATCCGGCCTCCAGTTGTTTTGAAAGCACCATAAATCCAGAGAATGCCAGACTTTGATGACAAACTTTGACCACGAAGGACCGCTGCGTCACCTTCCTGTTCAAGCACAACAAGGTGAGTCCAAAAATGTCTTGTATGCTGCTGCATAAATGATGTAATATGCCAGGGAGATATGTATACTGTAGCTAAGAAAGTAATACTAAGTGTATGTTGTGTAGTAAGATGTTAGTAGCCCATGTGCCTCACCCTAATAATTTGGTCTATTTACCCCTCTTCATTATGCTTACTGTTCTGACTTGGTGGTTCACCTGTAGCCTATAACCTGTTTTAGAGAAATGTAATCATCGAAAATTGTAAGAGCTTTCATTGTCTGCTTTATATGCCCCCTTTATTTATCCTACGGTTCTGACTTGGTGTGCAGTGAGAACACTGTAAGAACGGCCCATGTTCTGAATTCCGTTGCTGTACATTTCAAAAAGTGCTAAACAAATAGTTATATTGACTAACGTTACGTCCGTCCTAGCTCGCTCATTAATGTCTTAATCGAAATTACGGATTGCCTCTTATCCACTCATCATTCCCTAATGTCATAGTTTGTACATCTCAATTGTCAGTAGAAACCACATTTGTTTCAGCAAGTCAGCCATATCAGCTATGTTTTTTTAAAGAGAGTAAATGAGGCAGAAGGAACTGTTTCGCTGCCAGACAAGGCTCCGCTGATAGCCAGGTGTAGTAGTGGTAAGGTGTTGGTACTTTATGTCGGTGCCGTTTGTCATCCCCGGTGGGAAAGTAGTGCACTAGTTTTTTACCAGAGTTCTGGTTGAAAGTAGTGCACTATAAAGGGAATAGGTTGCCATTTGGAAGGTGTATAAATAGGTATAGTGGTTCTCCTGTGAGAGGAGAGAGAGTCTGTATCCTGGTTTATTGTGGCAGTCTGTATCCTGGTTTATTGAGCAGTCTGTATCCTGGTTTGTTGAGCAGTCTGTATCCTGGTTTATTGTGGCAGTCTGTATCCTGGTTTATGGAGCAGTCTATATCCTGGTTTATTGAGCAGTCTGTATCCTGGTTTATTGAGCAGTCTGTATCCTGGTTTATTGTGGCAGTCTGTATCCTGGTTTATGGAGCAGTCTGTATCCTGGTTTATTGTGGCAGTCTATATCCTGGTTTATTGAGCAGTCTGTATCCTGGTTTATTGAGCAGTCTGTATCCTGATTTATTGAGCAGTCTATATCCTGGTTTATTGAGCAGTCTGTATCCTGGTTTATTGAGCAGTCTGTATCCTGGTTTATTGTGGCAGTCTGTATCCTGGTGTATTGAGCAGTCTGTGTCCTGGTTTATTAAGCAGTCTGTATCCTGGTTTATTGAGCAGTCTGTATCCTGGTTTGTTGAGCAGTCTGTATCCTGGTTTATTGAGCAGTCTGTATCCTGGTTTATTGTGGCAGTCTGTATCCTGGTTTATTGTGGCAGTCTGTATCCTGGTTTACTGAGCAGTCTGTATCCTGGTTTATTGAGCAGTCTGTATCCTGGTTTATTGAGCAGTCTGTATCCTGGTTTATTGTGGCAGTCTGTATCCTGGTGTATTGAGCAGTCTGTGTCCTGGTTTATTAAGCAGTCTGTATCCTGGTTTATTGAGCAGTCTGTATCCTGGTTTGTTGAGCAGTCTGTATCCTGGTTGATTGAGCAGTCTGTATCCTGGTTTATTGAGCAGTCTATATCCTGGTTTGTTGAGCAGTCTGTATCCTGGTTTATTGAGCAGTCTGTATCCTGGTTTATTGAGCAGTCTGTATCCTGGTTTGTTGAGCAGTCTTTATGCTGGTTTATTGAGCAGTCTGTGTCCTGGTTTATTGAGCAGTCTGTATCCTGGTTTATTGAACAGTCTGTATCCTGCTTTATTGAGCAGTCTGTATCCTGGTTTATTGAGCAGTCTGTATCCTGGTTTATTGAGCAGTCTGTATCCTGGTTTATTGAGCAGTCTGTATCCTGGTTAATTGAGCAGTCTGTATCCTGGTTTATTGAGCAGTCTGTATCCTGGTTTATGGAGCAGTCTGTATCCTGGTTTATGGAGCAGTCTGTATCCTGGTTTATTGAGCAGTCTGTATCCTGCTTTATTGAGCAGTCTGTATCCTGGTTTGTTGAGCAGTCTTTATGCTGGTTTATTGAGCAGTCTGTGTCCTGGTTTATTGAGCAGTCTGTATCCTGGTTTATTGAACAGTCTGTATCCTGCTTTATTGAGCAGTCTGTATCCTGCTTTATTGAGCAGTCTGTATCCTGGTTTATTGAGCAGTCTGTATCCTGGTTTATTGAGCAGTCTGTATCCTGGTTAATTGAGCAGTCTATATCCTGGTTTATTGTGGCAGTCTGTATCCTGGTTTATGGAGCAGTCTGTATCCTGGTTTATTGAGCAGTCTATGTCCTGGTTTGTTGAGCAGAAATGACATCATCTTTTTTTCCTTTGCAACAATGACATCAGAGGGGGCTCACATGATTGGCTGTTCGATGCCAGCGGCTCGGGGACACTTTTACAGCCACTGCGAGTCACAGGCCAATGACAAGCTGGAAACGGCAGAGAGCCTACAGTACATGAGATGAGCTGGGCGCGATGGTCGCTCCGTCTCTCACATAGAGATAGATAGAGGACTTATCTTTATATCGGTGCCATTATAGCGTCTGTGACAACATGGGCAGCCCCATTGAGGCTACAACCCATAGGAATCCTCAACCAGTTGACTACTTTCAATTGTCAAGAAGCATGGTGAAAGCCTTCAATGTCGCTGCCCATGCCTAAAAATCGTCTTTTGGCCACTAGAGGCCTCTAGCATTCTCTATGGTCTCACACAAATATTTGAGTCAATCTACAACATGATTTTATCGGGCCGTTCTTCACCATATCGTGCGATAAGCGCTGAACCGGACTGTTTATGGAAGATTGGCATGAACTATTGACATGATTAGGCTGTGTGTGATGATGCCTTGGCTTGTAGGCCTACGTTCTGACATTAGAAAACGGGCAGGCTGTGCTTGTAGCCTGATGTACTGGCTGTGCTTGTAGCCTGATGTACTGGCTGTGCTTGTAGCCTGATGTACTGGCTGCGCTTGTAGTCTACTGTACTGGCTGTGCTTGTAGCCTACTGTACTGGCTGTGCTTGCAGCCTACTGTACTGGCTGTGCTTGTAGTCTACTGTACTGGCTGTGCTTGTAGTCTACTGTACAGGCTGTGCTTGTAGCCTACTGTACTGGCTGTGCTTGTAGCCTACTGTACTGGCTGTGCTTGTAGCCTACTGTACTGGCTGTGCTTGTAGCCTACTGTACTGGCTGTGCTTGTAGTCTACTGTACTGGCTGTGCTTGTAGTCTACTGTACAGGCTGTGCTTGTAGCCTGATGCACTGGCTGTGTTTGTAGCCTGATGTACTGGCTGTGCTTGTAGCCTACTGTACTGGCTGTGCTTGCAGCCTACTGTACTGGCTGTGCTTGTAGTCTACTGTACTGGCTGTGCTTGTAGTCTACTGTACAGGCTGTTCTTGTAGCCTACTGTACTGGCTGTGCTTGTAGCCTACTGTACTGGCTGTGCTTGTAGTCTACTGTACTGGCTGTGCTTGTAGACTACTGTACAGGCTGTGCTTGTAGCCTACTGTACTGGCTGTGCTGCAATTGACAGTTGTTGATTGTCTGGAGAAAAAAAAACACGTTTATAACTAATTTCATCTAGAACTTGGAGGAACCCTGAAAACGGAAAAAACGTCTCGTACCAATTCCGTCATCTTCGGAGACCAACGGGAGCTCGCACCGAATATCCGCTGCCCCCCCTCCCCCCCTTCCCTTCCCGTCAGCTCGAGACCAACGGCAACATCATAGGCCTGTCCCGCTGATCCACACCCGAGAAACGTATTTAAGAGACATACATGCAGATGGATAAGAGACATACATTTGTTACAACGTGTCTGGTATTTGACTGTTTGCTTGAATGGAAATGTTCACCCACAATATCCATTTATGAGAAATCGACGAAAATGGGTCACTTTTCCTTTAAATGTTCTCTGTTGTTCTGCATAATATACAGGAAGTGTGAGAGCATTCCTCCCCAGCTGATCTAGAGAGCCAGACGGAAGTCTCCTACTCAAGGGGCTTTAACATTCAGCGGTGACCAGACAAGAGGACAGTGCTATTGGTAAATATTGTCTGGAATTAATCCAAGTGGATTATCAGTGGGTGGTTTTAGTGGAGACACGGCGCGGTATCACCACCGACTCCTGTCTTTCTCCCTGTCGGTCGGGTGGATCTGCCGTGGTAGGACTGTCATGAGCCCGGGCTGGGAATGGCATCCGTTCCCAGTGTTTGTAAGAAGGTCGGACCGGTGGAGGAGGAGAACGGAGAACCGGACCATTCTCTGCAAGAGATGTTGAAGGCGATAGCCGACGAACGGAACCGTCTTACTATCAGACAAGAAATTAGTGGACTTGGTGAGTAGACGTTTACAATTTGCACTGTTGAATTGATTCGGTTGGTGGCCTATCGCGACATGTAATATCACCAACAGTAGCTTGTTTAGTTACATCAGTTATGTGACTTTGTGACTGTAATTTGTAATGGACTATCTGTGCAGTCTAACTCTCGAAAATCCCATTGTTATTATCTGTAGGGGTTTCAGCAGTTAAACCTAGCTTTCCCCGCGGTTGGTTGCTTGTGAACTAGCCTACAAATTCCGACTGTTTTAACGTTTAGAAACGTTTAGAAACGGTTGCTGGTATATCAGCGAGAGAGAATCTTTCTATTCAAAAAGACACACTTACTGGAGCAGTTTAGCACAGATCCAGTAAGCGGAGTGCCTCCAGTTGAGGAACGACACTTCCTCCCCAGGGACGCTTACCCACAGGTGTTAGGAACACGCAACATGTAAAGTGTTGGTCTCTATGTTTTATGAGCTGAAATAAAAGATCACATAAATGTTCCAGACTCACAAAAAGTTTATCTCAAATGTTGTGCACAACTTTGTTTACGTCCCTTAGTGAGTATTTCTAATTTTCCAAGATAATCCATCCACCTGACAGATGTGGCATATCAAGAAACCGATTAAACCGCATGATCAATACACAGGTGCACCTTGTGCTGGGGACAATAAAAGGCCACTCTAAAATGTGCAGATTTGTCACACAACACAATGCCACAGATGTCAACATTTTTGAGGGAGTGTGCAATTGGCATGCTGGCTACAGGAATGTCCACCAGAGCTGTTGCCAAATAATTGAATGTTAATTTCTCTACCATAAGCCGTTTCCAAAGTCATTTTAGAGAATTTGGCAGTGCGTCCAACCGGTCTCCCAACCGTAGACCACGTGTAACCACGCCAGCTCAGGACCTCCACATCCGGCTTCTTCACGTGCAGGATCCTCTGAGACCAGCCACCCGGACAGCTGATGAAACTGCAGATTATTTCTGTCTGTAATAAAGCCCTTTTGTGGGGGAAAAACTCATTCTGATTGGCTGGGCCTGGCTCCCCAATAGGTGGGCCTAGCTCCTAAGTGGAGGAGCCTATGCCCTCCCCTGCCCGGGCATGTGAAATCCATAGACTAGGGCCTCATTTATTTATTTCAAAGGACTGATTTTCCTTATAGGAACTGTAACTCAGTAAAATCATTGACATTGTTGTATTTTTATAATTTTGATTCAATATAATTATCACAGATGTCCCCCTATGTCAGGGGTGTCAAACTCATTCCACGGAGGGCCTAGTGTCTGCAGGTTTTTGGTTTTTCCTTTCAATAAAGCCCTAGACAACCAGGTGTGGGGAGTTCCTAACTAATTAGTGATGTTAATTCATCAATCAAGTATAAGGGAGGAGCGAAAACCCGCAGACACTCGGCCCCCCCCCGTGGAATGAGTTTGACACCTGTGCCCTATGTCTTCCATAAACAAGCGATGTAAAGTTGAGATGTGTCCGTGTGGGAACACTAACCCTATTAATGTGTGGAGTCATTTAACTAGGGCTGTCAAACTATTCAATTAATTAATTGAGTTAATGGCATTAGCTAATCGCAATTTTAATATTTGTTTAATTATTTTAAAGCAGTGCATTGAGTTACAGGCATACTATGCTTTAATTGTAAAGGGATGGGAACCCAAAATGATCTATATCAGAATGTTTTAATAGCATTTACTCCATGAACAACACAAACTTTTTCTATCATAGATGTTTTCTATCATAGATGTTTTCTATCATAGCTACAGCTGATCAGTGTTTCGGCAGGCCTGCTCCCTCTGATCAGTGTTTCGGCAGGCCTGCTCCCTCTGATCAGTGTTTCGGCAGGCCTGCTCCCTCTGATCAGTGTTTCGGCAGGCCTGCTCCCTCTGATCAGTGTTTCGGCAGGCCTGCCCCCTCTGATCAGTGTTTCGGCAGGCCTGCCCCCTCTGATCAGTGTTTCGGCAGGCCTGCTCCCTCTGATCAGTGTTTCGGCAGGCCTGCTCCCTCTGATCAGTGTTTCGGCAGGCCTGCTCCCTCTGATCAGTGTTTCGGCAGGCCTGCTCCCTCTGATCAGTGTTTCGGCAGGCCTGCTCCCTCTGATCAGTGTTTCGGCAGGCCTGCTCCCTCTGATCAGTGTTTCGGCAGGCCTGCTCCCTCTGATCAGTGTTTCGGCAGGCCTGCTCCCTCTGATCAGTGTTTCGGCAGGCCTGCTCCCTCTGATCAGTGTTTCGGCAGGCCTGCTCCCTCTGATCAGTGTTTCGGCAGGCCTGCTCCCTCTGATCAGTGTTTCGGCAGGCCTGCTCCCTCTGATCAGTGTTTCGGCAGGCCTGCTCCCTCTGATCAGTGTTTCGGCAGGCCTGCTCCCTCTGATCAGTGTTTCGGCAGGCCTGCTCCCTCTGATCAGTGTTTCGGCAGGCCTGCTCCCTCTGATCAGTGTTTCGGCAGGCCTGCTCCCTCTGATCAGTGTTTCGGCAGGCCTGCTCCCTCTGATCAGTGTTTCGGCAGGCCTGCTCCCTCTGATCAGTGTTTCTGAAACAAATGACGATGCTTCATGGCTTTCGACAAGGCTGTCTGTGTGTATCATAGTGCACCTACCAGGGGACTGATGAGGAATGAGGTAGCCTCTGGCCCTTAACAGTCGGCTATAGTGTTGTCTGTGTGTATCATAGTGCACCTACCAGGGGACTGATGAGGAATGAGGTAGCCTCTGGCCCTTAACAGTCGGCTATAGTGTTGTCTGTGTGTATCATGGTGCTCCTACCAGGGGACTGATGAGGAATGAGGTAGCCTCTGGCCCTTAACAGTCGGCTATAGTGCTGTCTGTGTGTATCATAGTGCTCCTACCAGGGGACTGATGAGGAATGAGGTAGCCTCTGGCCCTTAACAGTCGGCTTTAGTGTTGTACAACTTGTGATATCCATGTGAATATTATTGAATCCCCAGGCCACCAGACTTGTCCCTGGCCATGAGAAGGGAGGGGGATTCTATCTGTTGATATCTGGGTGTTCAACTTTGGCATCAGGAAGTTAATTTTTGGGACCTTTTTGAAAACCACATGATAGAAACATTGATGTTTCAGGCGATACGACAGCAACCGTAGGGGAACTCGGATCATGAATTAGCATCAACATCAGTAACTGTTGTTTTTTTCAATGTTTCTGTACCGTCGCTGCCTCCTGAGAGAGTCCATTCTCATTGTAATGTCACCCACAGCTGCACACCTGCCTGAAGGCAGATTATCATATGAAGGGCATGAGAGATGAGCTCCAGCGAGGTTATTCATGAATAAAAACCAACCCGAATCATTAATCTTTGAAAAGCAGCCAGAAAGCATCTGGTGTGGAAACAGAACGGGTGTATTCATTAGTGCACATCGGGGAAAAAACAAGAAACTTTGCACAATTTTCAGGTGTGTCCCTATACGTTAAAGCACCTCTGTTTCCGTTTGCCTCCTAGGGATTACACCCCACGCTCGTCAACAGGCCTCTAGTTGGCGATGAGGCACGGGGGGGGGGGGGGGGGGGGGGGGAGGTGTGGGATATGGCCAATATACCACGGCTAACAGGATATCCTGTGTTCTTAGGCACCTCCATGCTGTACTGTTCAAGATAACACCTTCCTGTAAAATGGAGCCTTTTGTAACTAGGCAGGTCTATTCTACTGTCAGTACTGTGAATACACTATTTTATTTATTTAACCTTTTTTATTGAACTAGGCAAGTCAGTTAAGAGCAAATTCTTATTTACATTGACGACCTACCGGTGAACAGTGGGTTAACTGCCTTGTTCAGGGGCAAAACGACAGATTTTTACCTTGTCAGCTCGGGGATTCGATCTAGCCACCTTTCTGTTACTGGCCCATCGCTCTAACCACTAGGCTACCTGCCTCTCCTCTAACCCACTAGGCTACCTGCCTCCTCTAACCACTAGGCTACCTGCCTCTCCTCTAACCCACTAGGCTACCTGCCTCTCCTCTAACCCACTAGGCTACCTGCCTCTCCTCTAACCCACTAGGCTACCTGCCTCTCCTCTAACCACTAGGCTACCTGCCTCTCCTCTAACCCACTAGGCTACCTGCCTCTCCTCTAACCCACTAGGCTACCTGCCTCTCCTCTAACCCACTAGGCTACCTGCCTCTCCTCTAACCCACTAGGCTACCTGCCTCTCCTCTAACCCACTAGGCTACCTGCCTCTCCTCTAACCCACTAGGCTACCTGCCTCTCCTCTAACCCACTAGGCTACCTGCCTCTCCTCTAACCCACTAGGCTACCTGCCTCTCCTCTAACCCACTAGGCTACCTGCCTCTCCTCTAACCCACTAGGCTACCTGCCTCTCCTCTAACCCACTAGGCTACCTGCCTCTCCTCTAACCCACTAGGCTACCTGCCTCTCCTCTAACCCACTAGGCTACCTGCCTCTCCTCTAACCCACTAGGCTACCTGCCTCTCCTCTAACCCACTAGGCTACCTGCCTCTCCTCTAACCCACTAGGCTACCTGCCTCTCCTCTAACCCACTAGGCTACCTGCCTCTCCTCTAACCCACTAGGCTACCTGCCTCTCCTCTAACCCACTAGGCTACCTGCCTCTCCTCTAACCCACTAGGCTACCTGCCTCTCCTCTAACCCACTAGGCTACCTGCCTCTCCTCTAACCCACTAGGCTACCTGCCTCTCCTCTAACCCACTAGGCTACCTGCCTCTCCTCTAACCCACTAGGCTACCTGCCTCTCCTCTAACCCACTAGGCTACCTGCCTCTCCTCTAACCCACTAGGCTACCTGCCTCTCCTCTAACCCACTAGGCTACCTGCCTCTCCTCTAACCCACTAGGCTACCTGCCTCTCCTCTAAGCCACTAGGCTACCTGCCTCTCCTCTAACCCACTAGGCTACCTGCCTCTCCTCTAAACCACTAGGCTACCTGCCTCTCCTCTAACCCACTAGGCTACCTGCCTCTCCTCTAACCCACTAGGCTACCTGCCACCCCTAGTATACTGTATGACCAATGTGGACTGAAGACAGGATTATCTGTCTGAGTGTCAAGGTGAATGGAACATCTAGTCTCCAAAAAGTAATTGGTTCAACAGGATAATCTGAGGGATGACCTCAGAACACTGATCTGCATTCTACACTAGAAACGTGGTGATTTGCCAAGCAGTGTCCCCCTCCACCCCATCACCAGACACATGGCCAAGCAGTGTCCCCCTCCACCCCATCACCAGACACAGTGCCAAGCAGTGTCCCCCTCCACCCCATCACCAGACACAGTGCCAAGCAGTGTCCCCCTCCACCCCATCACCAGACACATGGCCACAGTGTCCCCCTCCACCCCATCACCAGACACAGTGCCAAGCAGTGTCCCCCTCCACCCCGTCACCAGACACATGACCAAGCAGTGTCCCCCTCCACCCCATCACCAGACACAGTGCCAAGCAGTGTCCCCCTCCACCCCATCACCAGACACAGTGCCAAGCAGTGTCCCCCTCCACCCCATCACCAGACACAGTGCCAAGCAGTGTCCCCCTCCACCCCATCACCAGACACAGTGCCAAGCAGTGTCCCCCTCCACCCCATCACCAGACACATGGCCACAGTGTCCCCCTCCACCCCATCACCAGACACATGGCCACAGTGTCCCCCTCCACCCCATCACCAGACACATGGCCACAGTGTCCCCCTCCACCCCATCACCAGACACAGTGCCAAGCAGTGTCCCCCTCCACCCCATCACCAGACACATGGCCAAGCAGTGTCCCCCTCCACCCCATCACCAGACACAGTGCCAAGCAGTGTCCCCCTCCACCCCATCACCAGACACATGGCCACAGTGTCCCCCTCCACCCCATCACCAGACGCATGGCCACAGTGTCCCCCTCCACCCCATCACCAGACGCATGGCCACAGTGTCCCCCTCCACCCCATCACCAGACACATGGCCACAGTGTCCCCCTCCACCCCATCACCAGACACATGGCCACAGTGTCCCCCTCCACCCCATCACCAGACACATGGCCACAGTGTCCCCCTCCACCCCATCACCAGACACAGTGCCAAGCAGTGTCCCCCTCCACCCCATCACCAGACACAGTGCCAAGCAGTGTCCCCCTCCACCCCATCACCAGACACAGTGCCAAGCAGTGTCCCCCTCCACCCCATCACCAGACACAGTGCCAAGCAGTGTCCCCCTCCACCCCATCACCATACACAGTGCCAAGCAGTGTCCCCCTCCACCCCATCACCAGACACAGTGCCAAGCAGTGTCCCCCTCCACCCCATCACCAGACACAGTGCCAAGCAGTGTCCCCCTCCACCCCATCACCAGACACATGGCCACAGTGTCCCCCTCCACCCCATCACCAGACACAGGGCCAAGCGTTTGTTTGTCTGTCTGTAGTGGTATTGTTCTGTCAGGGACGTGTCATCTGTATTCCGGTCTCAGTATGACGTCACCACAGAGCGCCTGGTCTCCTCATGTCTGACGTCACCGCAGAGCGCCTGGTCTCCTCATGTCTGACGTCACCGCAGAGCGCCTGGTCTCCTCATGTCTGACGTCACCGCAGAGCGCCTGGTCTCCTCATGTCTGACGTCACCGCAGAGCGCCTGGTCTCCTCATGTCTGACGTTACCGCAGAGCGCCTGGTCTCCTCATGTCTGACGTTACCGCAGAGCGCCTGGTCTCGTGTCTGACGTTACCGCAGAGCGCCTGGTCTCGTGTCTGACGTCACCGCAGAGCGCCTGGTCTCCTCATGTCAGTCTGACGTCACCACAGAGCGCCTGGTCTCCTCATGTCTGACGTCACCACAGAGCGCCTGGTCTCCTCATGTCAGTCTGACGTCACCACAGAGCGCCTGGTCTCGTGTCTGACGTCACCACAGAGCACTGACGTCACCACAGAGGGGGGGGCACTGTGGCCCTGTCTGGTGGTGAGCAGTAGGAGTAGTGCAGAACCCTTTTCTATGTGGGATCTAATAACAGGAACAGCATCATCCACTGTGAAAGCTTCCCCTCTGACCAGGGCTTTCCAAAGGTTATCAAAGGTTATCAAAGGTTATCAAAGGTTATCAAAGGTTATCAAAGGTTATCAAAGGTTATCAAAGGTTATCAAAGGTTATCAAAGGTTATCAAAGGTTATCAAAGGTTATCAAAGGTTATTAAAGGTTAGAGAACCAAGGTGTTGTCAAATCTGTCTAATCTCTTTGACGAGGTACCATGTCTAATCTCTTTGACGAGGTACCATGTCTAATCTCTTTGACGAGGTAGTCTGTCTAATCTCTTTGACGAGGTAGTCTGTCTAATCTCTTTGACGAGGTAGTCTGTCTAATCTCTTTGACGAGGTAGTCTGTCTAATCTCTTTGACGAGGTAGTCTGTCTAATCTCTTTGACGAGGTAGTCTGTCTAATCTCTTTGACGAGGTAGTCTGTCTAATCTCTTTGACGAGGTAGTCTGTCTAATCTCTTTGACGAGGTACCATGTCTGTCTGGCTGTGTGTGTTCCTCTGTGACAACAGTATGTGACGTATGTTGTAGTTCCCTGTTTGACAGACCACATCAGAGTGCTGCTGTTGTAGTATAACGTCAACTGAAATAGTTGAACTAGTCACATTATAGCTTAACATTTTGACTGCGGAAACACAAGAATAGATTTAGGTGATTCTACTTCTCCTGTTGTCATGAGGTGTTCTAGAACCGTGTTCAGGAACAGAACAGAGCACTGTTCTAGAACGGAGATCAGTGTTCTAGAACAGAGGAGATCAGTGTTCTAGAACAGAGGAGATCAGTGTTCTAGAACAGAGGAGATCAGTGTTCTAGAACAGAGGAGATCAGTGTTCTAGAACAGAACAGACCTGATGTAGAGTTCCACTCTCTGGGAGAGGAGCCGTACTCCGTATATAGACCTTTATCATCGTCTCTCTGGGAGAGGAGCCGTACTCCGTATATAGACCTTTATCATCGTCTCTCTGGGAGAGGAGCCGTACTCCGTATATAGACCGGCGCTTTATCATCGTCTCTCTGGGAGAGGAGCCGTACTCCGTATATAGACCGGCGCTTTATCATCGTCTCTCTGGGAGAGGAGCCGTACTCCGTATATAGACCGGCGCTTTATCATCGTCTCTCTGGGAGAGGAGCCGTACTCCGTATATAGACCTTTATCATCGTCTCTCAGGGAGAGGAGCCGTACTCCGTATATAGACCGGCGCTTTATCAACGTCTCTCTGGGAGAGGAGCCGTACTCTGTATAGAGACCGGCGCTTTATCATCGTCTCTCTGGGAGAGGAGCCGTACTCCGTATAGAGACCGGCGCTTTATCATCGTCTCTCTGGGAGAGGAGCCGTACTCCGTATATAGACCGGCGCTTTATCATCGTCTCTCTGGGAGAGGAGCCGTACTCCGTATAGAGACCGGCGCTTTATCAACGTCTCTCTGGGAGAGGAGCCGTACTCCGTATAGAGACCGGCGCTTTATCATCGTCTCTCTGGGAGAGGAGCCGTACTCCGTATAGAGACCGGCGCTTTATCATCGTCTCTCTGGGAGAGGAGCCGTACTCCGTATATAGACCGGCGCTTTATCATCGTCTCTCTGGGAGAGGAGCCGTACTCCGTATAGAGACCGGCGCTTTATCAACGTCTCTCTGGGAGAGGAGCCGTACTCCGTATAGAGACCGGCGCTTTATCATCGTCTCTCTGGGAGAGGAGCCGTACTCCGTATAGAGACCGGCGCTTTATCATCGTCTCTCTGGGAGAGGAGCCGTACTCCGTATAGAGACCGGCGCTTTATCAACGTCTCTCTGGGAGAGGAGCCGTACTCCGTATATAGACCGGCACTTTATCAACGTCTCTCTGGGATCATACCATGACTAGTTAATCATGAAACACTTCTCCACCTTTCTTTTACCCGGAGAGTTCTTGCTTCCTGTCTGCGCGATGGACGGAGAACCCCCGCTGGCTGAATGGACAGGGACAATATATCCCAAGAGAGCCAAGATTCCGTAAAACACGAGTATGTTACAGTCCATGATATCTCTCTGGAAGGATATCCTCGCACTGAACTCGTCTACTTTATTGTCCAGGGACTGAAGGTTAGCATGTAATATACTCTGAAGCTGTGGATGTGATGCACGCCTCCTCAGTCAGACTAGGGCCCCTGCCTCCTCAGTCAGACTAGGGCCCCTGCCTCCTCAGTCAGACTAGGGCCCCTGCCTCCTCAGTCAGACTAGGGCCCCTGCCTCCTCAGTCAGACTAGGGCCCCTGCCTCCTCAGTCAGACTAGGGCCCCTGCCTCCTCAGTCAGACTAGGGCCCCTGCCTCCTCAGTCAGACTAGGGCCCCTGCCTCCTCAGTCAGACTAGGGCCCCTGCCTCCTCAGTCAGACTAGGGCCCCTGCCTCCTCAGTCAGACTAGGGCCCCTGCCTCCTCAGTCAGACTAGGGCCCCTCTCCTTCTACCTCTTATCCAGCGTCGGCGTAACAGGGTTGGCAACAGGATGATTGGTTGGCTGTTTGAGCCAATAATCAGCCTGTTACCAACCCCTTAATAAGGGTTGGTAACAGGGTTGGCAACAGGATGATTGCTTGGCTGTTTGAGCCAATAAAGTGTGCTTTAGGTTAGCTTCCCTCCAGGCCTGAGGGAGCTACTATAGACCAAGGCCCTATTCCCTATATAGTACACTACGTTAGCTTCCCTCCAGGCCTGAGGGGGCAGACTTTCTAGTCGGCGTAGGTTTGGAAAACATGGCAAATAGGAGTGGCCATATCATCCTCTATCATCCTCTGTAATTTTCCATCCAAGTTGTCAGACCCCGGTGGCTTGTTGTTGTTGATAGACAACAATAAAGCTTTTAACTGTCATTATTTGATGTTATTTATCTTTGTTTCATAGTGTAGTTTCTGTTTAATTTTTGTTCTGTTTAGTCACATGATTTCTAAATTTGCGGTACGTTTGCCAATCCGGCTGTACAGCCAGACTTATTTGCGATTCCTTTTGCCTCATCCCTCTCAACCGTAACCATATCAATCAATCAACAGGGATTTTAATGTTTTTTTTATAGTTATTTTCTTACTAGGTGCTGATTAGTAACTGCAAAGTGCAGCTTCTGGTTGCTCCTCATTACACACCACGGACCAGTAAATAGTCTTTATAAAACCTTGTCCGAGAGAGATTTCCACAGTTCTCGAGACGTCTGTTTGTCCGAGAGAGAGATTTCCACAGTTCTCGAGACGTCTGTTTGTCCGAGAGAGAGATTTCCACAGTTCTCGAGACGTCTGTTTGTCCGAGAGAGAGATTTCCACAGTTCTCGAGACGTCTGTTTGTCCGAGAGAGAGATTTCCACAGTTCTCGAGACGTCTGTTTGTCCGAGAGAGATTTCCACAGTTCTCGAGACGTCTGTTTGTCCGAGAGAGATTTCCACAGTTCTCGAGACGTCTGTTTGTCCGAGAGAGATTTCCACAGTTCTCGAGACGTCTGTTTGTCCGAGAGAGATTTCCACAGTTCTCGAGACGTCTGTTTGTCCGAGAGAGAGATTTCCACAGTTCTCGAGACGTCTGTTTGTCCGAGAGAGAGATTTCCACAGTTCTCGAGACGTCTGTTTGTCCGAGAGAGAGATTTCCACAGTTCTCGAGACGTCTGTTTGTCCGAGAGAGAGATTTCCACAGTTCTCGAGACGTCTGTTTGTCCGAGAGAGAGATTTCCACAGTTCTCGAGACGTCTGTTTGTTGGCACATGTGTTCCCGAGTCTCTACAGTCATCAAGCAGACTCACTGATCATGTGTCTACACAGCACCAAGACACACTCTCTCCTGACACCAACCACGGCCCTCCCTGCATCCACACTCTCAATGGAAGGGCTTTATTGACATGGGAAACTTATGTTTACATTGCCAAAGCAATTAAAATAGATAATTTAAAAAAATTAACAGTAAACATTACACTCACATTTTTTTTAAATTGTTTAAATAGGGACATTACAAATGTCATTATGTGTATATATACAGTGTTGTAATGATGTGCAAATGGTTAAAGTACAAAAAGAGAAAATAAATAAACATAAATATGGGTTGTATTTACAATGGTGTTTGTTCTTCACTGGTTGCCCTTTTCTTGTGGCAACAGGTCACAAATCTTGCTGCTGTGATGGCACACTGTGGAATTTCACCCAGTAGATATGGGAGTTTATCAAAATTGGATTTGTTTTCGAATTCTTTGTGGGTCTGTGTAATCTGAGGGAAATATGTGTCTCTAATATGGTCATACATTGGGCAGGAGGTTAGGAAGTGCAGCTCAGTTTTCACCTCATTTTGTGGGCAGTGAGCACATAGCCTGTCTTCTCTTGAGAGCCAGGTCTGCCTACGGCGGCCTTTCTCAATAGCAAGGCTATGCTCACTGAGTCTGTACATAGTCAAAGCTTTCCTTAAGTTTGGTTCAGTCACAGTGGCCAGGTTCATCTCTCTGTAGGTGATGTCTTTGTTATGGAAGGTTTGGGAATCGCTTCCTTTTATGTTGTTGTAGAATTGAACGACTTTGTTTTTCTAAGTGTGTTTGTGTTGAAGAGGGTCCCTGTCTCACCCCACGGCCCTGTCTCACCCCACGGCCCTGTCTCACCCCACGGCCCTGTCTCACCCCACGGCCCTGTCTCACCCCACGGCCCTGTGGAAAGAGATGTGTGTTCCCTATATAGTGCACTTCTATAGACCAGAGCCCTATTCCCTATATAGTGCACTACTATAGACCAGAGCCCTATTCCCTATATAGGGTACTACTTTAGACCAGAGCACTATTCCCTATATAGGGTACTACTTTAGACCAGAGCCCTATTCCCTATATAGTGCACTACTATAGACCAGGGCCCTATTCCCTATATAGTACACTACTATAGACCAGAGCCCTATTCCCTATATAGGGTACTACTTTAGACCAGAGCCCTATTCCCTATATAGTACACTACTTTAGACCAGAGCCCTATTCCCTATATAGGGTACTACTTTAGACCAGAGCCCTATTCCCTATATAGGGTACTACTTTAGACCAGAGCCCTATTCCCTATATAGGGTACTACTTTAGACCAGAGCCCTATTTCCTATATTTCCTATATAGTACACTACTATAGACCAGGGTACTACTATAGACCAGGGCACTACTATAGACCAGGACACTACTATAGACCACTACTATAGACCAGGGCACTACTATAGACCAGGACACTACTATAGACCAGGGCACTACTATAGACCACTACTATAGACCAGGACATTAATATAGACCACTAATATAGACCAGGGTAATACTATAGACCACTAATAAAGACCACTACTATAGACCAGGGCACTACTATAGACCACTAATATAGACCAGGACACTACTATAGACCACTACTATAGACCAGGACATTAATATAGACCACTAATATAGACCAGGGTAATACTATAGACCACTAATATAGACCACTACTATAGACCAGGGCACTACTATAGACCACTAATATAGACCAGGACACTACTATAGACCAGGGCACTACTATAGACCACTAATATAGCCAGGACACTAATATAGACCACTAATATAGACCAGGACACTAATATAGACCACTAATATAGCCAGGACACTAATATAGACCACTAATATAGACCAGGGTACTACTATAGACCAGGGCACTACTATAGACCACTACTATAGACCAGGGCACTACTATAGACCACTAATATAGACCACTACTATAGACCACTAATATAGACCACTACTATAGACCAGGACACTACTATAGACCAGGGCACTACTATAGACCACTACTATAGACCAGACCACTAATATAGACCACTAATATAGACCAGGGTACTACTATAGACCACTAATATAGACCAGACCACTAATATAGACCACTAATATAGACCAGGGTACTACTATAGACCACTAATATAGACCAGACCACTAATATAGACCACTAATATAGACCAGGACACTACTATAGACCACTACTATAGACCAGACCACTAATATAGACCACTAATATAGACCAGGGTACTACTATAGACCACTAATATAGACCAGGGTACTACTATAGACCAGGGCACTACTATAGACCACTACTATAGACCAGGACACTACTATAGACCAGGACACTACTATAGACCACTAATATAGACCAGGACACTAATATAGACCACTAATATAGACCAGGGTACTACTATAGACCAGGGCACTACTATAGACCACTACTATAGACCAGGACACTAATATAGACCAGACCACTAATATAGACCAGGACACTAATATAGACCAGACCACTAATATAGACCACTACTATAGACCAGACCACTACTATAGACCACTACTATAGACCAGGACACTAATATAGACCACTACTATAGACCAGGACACTAATATAGACCACTACTATAGACCAGGACACTAATATAGACCACTACTATAGACCAGGACACTACTATAGACCAGGGTACTACTATAGACCAGGGTACTACTATAGACCAGGGCACTACTATAGACCACTACTATAGACCAGGACACTAATATAGACCACTACTATAGACCAGGGTACTACTATAGACCAGGGCACTACTATAGACCACTACTATAGAACAGACCACTACTATAGACCACTACTATAGACCAGGGCACTACTATAGACCAGGGCACTACTGTAGACCACTACTATAGACCAGACCACTAATATAGACCACTAATATAGACCACTACTATAGACCAGGACACTAATATAGACCACTACTATAGACCAGGACACTAATATAGACCACTACTATAGACCAGGACATTAATATAGACCACTACTATAGACCAGGACACTAATATATAGACCACTACTATAGACCAGGACACTAATATAGACCACTACTATAGACCTAGACACTAATATAGACCACTACTATAGACCAGGGCACTACTATAGACCAGGGTACTACTATAGACCTAGACACTAATATAGACCACTACTATAGACCAGGGTACTACTATAGACCTAGACACTAATATAGACCACTACTATAGACCAGGGCACTACTATAGACCACTAATATAGACCACTACTATAGACCAGGGCACTACTATAGACCACTAATATAGACCACTACTATAGACCAGGACACTACTATAGACCACTACTATAGACCAGGACACTAATATAGACCACTACTATAGACCAGGGTACTACTATAGACCAGGGCACTACTATAGACCAGGGTACTACTATAGACCAGGGTACTACTATAGACCTAGACACTAATATATAGACCACTACTATAGACCTAGACACTAATATAGACCACTACTATAGACCAGGGCACTACTATAGACCACTACTATAGACCTAGACATTAATATAGACCACTAATATAGACCAGGACACTAATATAGACCACTAATATAGACCAGGACACTATTCCCTATATAGGGTACTACTTTAGACCAGAGCCCTATTCCCTATATAGGGTACTACTTTAGACCAGAGCCCTATTCCCTATATAGGGTACTACTTTAGACCAGGCTCCTCAAGGCTACTGTTCTAGGTAGGAGGCTTCTTGTATCTGTGTCTGTGTTGCATCTTGTTGGAAAACAGCAGGCTCTCCTCCCTCCCTCCTCACCTCACCCCCTCTCCTCCCTCCCTCCTCACCTCACCCCCTCTCCTCCCTCCCTCCTCACCTCACCCCCTCTCCTCCCCCTCTCCTCCCCCTCTCCTCCCCCTCTCCTCCCCCTCTCCTCCCCCTCTCCTCCCCCTCTCCTCCCCCTCTCCTCCCTCTCTCCCCCCTCTCCTCCCTCCTTCCTCTCCCCTCTCCTCCCTCCTCCCTCCTCACCCTCTCTCTCTCCTCTCCCCCTCTCCTCCCTCTCCTCCCTCCTCACCCTCTCTCTCTCCTCTCCCCCTCTCCTCCCTCCCTCTCTCCCCCTCTCCTCCCTCCCTCCTCCCCTGTCCTGTGTAGTAAGGGGAGTGCAGAAGGCTGTGAAGGGAGAAACAGTGATCATGGTTGAGTCCAGAGGACAGATCAGAGGTCACTTCCTGCTGCTGTCAGCATCCTGGAGAAACCTTCCTCACCTCTCTCTCCCCCTCTCCTCCCTCCTCTCTCTCCCCCTCTCCTCCCTCCCTCCTCCCCTCTCACCTTCCCCCTCTCCTCCCTCCTCTCTCTCCCCCTCTCCTCACCCCCCTCTCGCTCGCTCCTCCCCCTCCCTCCCACTCCTCTCTCTCCCACTCCTCTCTCTCTCTCCCACTCCTCTCCCTCCCTCCCTCCCACTCCTCTCCCTCCCTCCCTCCCACTCCTCTCCCTCCCTCCCTCCCACTCCTCTCCCTCCCTCCCTCCCACTCCTCTCCCTCCCTCCCACTCCTCTCCCTCCCTCCCACTCCTCTCCCTCCCTCCCACTCCTCTCCCTCCCTCCCACTCCTCTCCCTCCCTCCCACTCCTCTCCCTCCCACTCCTCTCCCTCCCACTCCTCTCCCTCCCACTCCTCTCCCTCCCACTCCTCTCTCTCCCACTTCTCTCTCTCCCACTTCTCTCTCTCCCACTCCTCTCTCTCCCTCCCACTCCTCTCTCTCCCTCCCACTCCTCTCTCTCCCTCCCACTCCTCTCTCTCCCTCCCACTCCTCTCTCTCCCTCCCACTCCTCTCTCTCCCTCCCACTCCTCTCTCTCCCTCCCACTCCTCTCTCTCCCTCCCACTCCTCTCTCTCCCTCCCACTCCTCTCTCTCCCACTCCTCTCTCTCCCACTCCTCTCTCTCCCACTCCTCTCTCTCCCACTCCTCTCTCTCCCACTTCTCTCTCTCCCACTTCTCTCTCTCCCACTCCTCTCTCTCCCACTCCTCTCTCTCCCACTCCTCTCTCTCCCACTCCTCTCCCTCCCTCCCCCTCTCTTTCTCTCCCACTCCTCTCCCTCCCACTCCTCTCCCTCCCACTCCTCTCTCTCCCACTCCTCTCTACCTCCCCCCTCTCTCTACCCCCCCTCCCCCCTCTCTCCCTCGTTGTTTTTCCATGACGGGCCAGATATAGAGGAAGGGGAAACAGAAGACAACACTGCAGGACAAGGACAAACTCATCAGTCGTCTCCAGGATTGTCTCACTATCTGCCAGACAGCCGTGTGTCTGTCACTTATAGCCAGTCTTGTGTTCCTCTGGTGTGGAAGAGGTATTGATTTGGAATCAGAGTTCTCCTCTGTCCTCCTCCAGGCTCAGGATGAGACACAGGCTGTATCCCAAGTGGCACCCTACTACTCTCCTTTCTCGTCTCTCTGCTCTCCTTTCTCGTCTCTCTGCTCTCCTTTCTCGTCTCTCTGCTCTCCTTTCTCGTCTCTCTGCTCTCCTTTCTCGTCTCTCTGCTCTCCTTTCTCGTCTCTACTGCTCTCCTTTCTCGTCTCTTCTACTCTCCTTTCTCGTCTCTACTACTTTCCTTTCTCGTCTCTACTGCTCTCCTTTCTCGTCTCTCTGCTCTCCTTTCTCGTCTCTCTGCTCTCCTTTCTCGTCTCTACTGCTCTCCTTTCTCGTCTCTACTGCTCTCCTTTCTCGTCTCTCTGCTCTCCTTTCTCGTCTCTCTGCTCTCCTTTCTCGTCTCTCTGCTCCTTTCTCGTCTCTCTGCTCTCCTTTCTCGTCTCTCTGCTCTCCTTGCTCTATATTAGAATAGGGTGCCATTTGGCACGGAGCCTGAGCCACACAGTGATGAACATCCTCAGTGGGGATTCTCTCCTCCAATCAGCATCAGGGGGAAAGAGTTGTAGAGGTTCTGTTGTGACGTGATACAGCACGGGATGGCTGGGTAGAGGGTCTGTTGTGACACAGCACGGGATGGCTGGGTAGAGGGTCTGTTGTGACGTGAAACAGCACGGGATGGCTGGGTAGAGGGTCTGTTGTGACGTGACACAGCACGGGATGGCTGGGTAGAGGGTCTGTTGTGACACAGCACGGGATGGCTGGGTAGAGGGTCTGTTGTGACGTGACACAGCACGGGATGGCTGGGTAGAGGGTCTGTTGTGACGTGACACAGCACGGGATGGCTGGGTAGAGGGTCTGTTGTGACGTGACACAGCACGGGATGGCAGGGTAGAGGGTCTGTTGTGACACAGCACGGGATGGCTGGGTAGAGGGTCTGTTGTGACACAGCACGGGATGGCTGGGTAGAGGGTCTGTTGTGACGTGACACAGCACGGGATGGCTGGGTAGAGGGTCTGTTGTGACGTGACACAGCACGGGATGGCTGGGTAGAGGGTCTGTTGTGACGTGAAACAGCACGGGATGGCTGGGTAGAGGGTCTGTTGTGACGTGACACAGCACGGGATGGCTGGGTAGAGGGTCTGTTGTGACACAGCACGGGGTGGCTGGGTAGAGGGTCTGTTGTGACGTGAAACAGCACGGGATGGCTGGGTAGAGGGTCTGTTGTGACGTGACACAGCACGGGATGGCTGGGTAGAGGGTCTGTTGTGACATGACACAGCACGGGATGGCTGGGTAGAGGGTCTGTTGTGACGTGACACAGCACGGGATGGCAGGGTAGAGGGTCTGTTGTGACACAGCAAGGGATGGCTGGGTAGAGGGTCTGTTGTGACGTGAAACAGCACGGGATGGCTGGGTAGAGGGTCTGTTGTGACGTGACACAGCACGGGATGGCTGGGTAGAGGGTCTGTTGTGACACAGCACGGGATGACACGGTAGAGGGTCTGTTGTGACGTGACACAGCAAGGGATGGCTGGGTAGAGGGTCTGTTGTGACACAGCACGGGATGGCTGGGTAGAGGGTCTGTTGTGACACAGCGCGGGATGGCTGGGTAGAGGGTCTGTTGTGACACAACAAGGGATGGCTGGGTAGAGGGTCTGTTGTGACACAACAAGGGATGGCAGGGTAGAGGGTCTGTTGTGACACAACAAGGGATGGCTGGGTAGAGGGTCTGTTGTGACACAACAAGGGATGGCAGGGTAGAGGGTCTGTTGTGACACAGCACGGGATGGCTGGGTAGAGGGTCTGTTGTGACACAACAAGGGATGGCTGGGTAGAGGGTCTGTTGTGATGTGAAACAGCACGGGATGGCTGGGTAGAGGGTCTGTTGTGACGTGACACAGCACGGGATGGCTGGGTAGAGGGTCTGTTGTGACGTGGCACGGGATGGCTGGGTAGAGGGTCTGTTGTGACACAGCACGGGATGGCTGGGTAGAGGGTCTGTTGTGACACGGCACGGGATGGCTGGGTAGAGGGTCTGTTGTGACGTGGCACGGGATGGCTGGGTAGAGGGTCTGTTGTGACACAGCACGGGATGGCTGGGTAGAGGGTCTGTTGTGATGTGAAACAGCACGGGATGGCAGGGTAGAGGGTCTGTTGTGACGTGACACAGCACGGGATGGCTGGGTAGAGGTTCTGTTGTGACGTGACACAGCACGGGGTGGCTGGGTAGAGGGTCTGTTGTGACGTGACACAGCACGGGATGGCTGGGTAGAGGGTCTGTTGTGACGTGACACAGCACGGGATGGCAGGGTAGAGGGTCTGTTGTGACACAGCACGGGATGGCTGGGTAGAGGGTCTGTTGTGACACAGCACGGGATGGCTGGGTAGAGGGTCTGTTGTGACGTGACACAGCACGGGATGGCTGGGTAGAGGGTCTGTTGTGACGTGACACAGCACGGGATGGCAGGGTAGAGGGTCTGTTGTGACACAGCACGGGATGGCTGGGTAGAGGGTCTGTTGTGACGTGACACAGCACGGGATGGCTGGGTAGAGGGTCTGTTGTGACACAGCACGGGGTGGCTGGGTAGAGGGTCTGTTGTGACGTGAAACAGCACGGGATGGCTGGGTAGAGGGTCTGTTGTGACACATCACGGGATGGCAGGGTAGAGGGTCTGTTGTGACACAGCACGGGATGGCAGGGTAGAGGGTCTGTTGTGACGTGAAACAGCACGGGATGGCTGTGTAGAGGGTCTGTTGTGACGTGACACAGCACGGGATGGGCTGGGTAGAGGGTCTGTTGTGACGTGAAACAGCACGGGATGGCTGGGTAGAGGGTCTGTTGTGACGTGACACAGCACGGGATGGGCTGGGTCTCAACACACACTTTCTTCATGCGTCTCTCATTCTCTTATCTCTCTCTCTCTCCACGCTCTATTACCCGGCGAAGTTAAAGCTTAGGGTTCCACTTCCTGACTCTCCCTCTCCTGTGTCCAACTGTGCTGGCAGCGTCTCTCCCGTCTTTTAAGAACAAGGTCATCCACTCCTAACTGACTCTGGAGACCAGACCAGAGGTAGCTTCCTGTCTCTGTCTCTTCTCCTCAACACTAACTGAATCTGGAGCCAGACCAGACCAATGTGACCTGCACAATGTTTGACCAGGTCACACCAGATCCACTTTGGTATTCAATGTTTGTCCAGGTCCTCAGAGTGTCGGGAGGTGTCTTCAGTCCTGGTCGCTAGGGGCAATGTGAGGGAGGTGTCTTCAGTCCTGGTCGCTAGGGGCAATGTGAGGGAGGTGTCTTCAGTCCTGGTCGCTAGGGGCAATGTGAGGGAGGTGTCTTCAGTACTGGTCGCTAGGGGCAATGTGAGGGAGGTGTCTTCAGTACTGGTCGCTAGGGGCAATGTGAGGGAGGTGTCTTCAGTACTGGTCGCTAGGGGCAACGTGAGGGAGGTCTCTTCAGTCCTGGTCGCTAGGGGCAATGTGAGGGAGGTGTCTTCAGTACTGGTCGCTAGGGGCAACGTGAGGGAGGTCTCTTCAGTCCTGGTCGCTAGGGGCAACGTGAGGGAGAGGTCTTCAGTACTGGTCGCTAGGGGCAATGTGAGGGAGGTGTCTTCAGTACTGGTCGCTAGGGGCAACGTGAGGGAGGTGTCTTCAGTCCTGGTCGCTAGGGGCAATGAGAGGGGGGTGTCTTCAGTACTGGTCGCTAGGGGCAACGTGAGGGAGGTGTCTTCAGTCCTGGTCGCTAGGGGCAATGTGAGGGAGGTGTCTTCAGTACTGGTCGCTAGGGGCAATGTGAGGGAGGTGTCTTCAGTACTGGTCGCTAGGGGCAATGTGAGGGAGGTGTCTTCAGTACTGGTCGCTAGGGGCAATGTGAGGGAGGTGTCTTCAGTCCTGGTCGCTAGGGGCAACGTGAGGGAGGTGTCTTCAGTCCTGGCCGCTAGGGGCAACGATAGTGCCATGTGTAATGTGTATGCTTGTGATATTTGCGTGACTCAAACGTTTTGATAAAATCTATGGCTTTAAAAAATGTTAGCTGACATGGACTAGTGTATCTGGCAGGTTATAAATATCTTTCTGAGGTCTGTAATGACTGACAGGTCTGACATTGCCGCACCAATGTGTCGGAGGAAACACCATCCAATGATGAAGTCAGCTTGCAGGTGCCCGGCCCGCCACAAGGAGTCGCTAGACCGCGATGGGACAAGGATATCCTGGCCGGCCAAACCCTCCCCTAACCCGGATGAATCTGGGACAATTGTGCGCCTGCCTCATAGGTCTCCCGTTCACGGCCGGTTGTGACACAGCCTGGGATTGTTCATGAGAGCAGTCAGGTTGTGGGTGAGTCGTGGTCACTGATGACTAGCCTGTGTGTGTGTGTGACTATCCTCAGTAGCCTGAGTCTCTGTCAGGCGGAGAAGTCGTTGATGATGAGTAGGAGATTTCCTGGAAGCAGCGTCCGATTGGCTGGAGGTTTCAGATTCTGCTGAAGTGTCTGTTTGCTCAGCCTCCCAGGTAGATGTGATATGCTGGCTGCATTCTGGGAAATGTTTAGCAGCGCTGTCAGATTGTGTGTGTTGGAGGGTTCCCGAGCGGTCTAAGACTCAGTGCTAGAGGCGTCACAGACACTCTGGTTCGAATCCAGGCTGAATCACAAACGGCCGTGATCGGGAGTCCCGTAGGGGCGGCGCACAATTGGCCCAGTGTCGTCCGGGTTTGGCCGGGGGAGGGGGCTTTACTTGGCCCAGTGTCGTCCGGGTTTGGCCCAGTGTCGTCCGGGTTTGGCCGGGGGAGGCCGTCCATTGTAAACGTAATCATTTGTTCTTAACTGACTAAAGGTTAAATACAAAAATCGGGATCATGAAATGTAGTGGTATTTCAGTTCCCTGTCGTTCTGTCTGTAGAAACTAGACTCGTCTGAGAGGAACCAAGGCTTCAGATTCAGCGTTTATGGTTTCAGCTTTAAGGGTTCAGGAGATTTTGTTTTGAATAATCTACACACATAAATACAAGTTATTTAAACCATGTTGATGTCATGTTATTTGTCAACGATAATGAATTTCCAAAATGGAAGCAAACAAAGTCAGACAGCGCTTCAGTAGATTTAAGTTCCACTGAATTGAATCTCACTGTAATGAAATGGCACGGATGTGTTTTCTCTGAATGAGCAGTTAAACTGTGGCCATTTTGTGTCAGAAGCTGCTTCCCTCCATTAGAGAAGAACCCGGTCTGTCTCCGAAATGGTGGCCCTATTGCCTATATAGTGCACCAGTGAAACTATATGGAATGGAAACTACTGAGCCTATGGGCTCTGGTCAAAAGTAGTGCACTATATACAGGAAGTATTCACACTCCTTGACTTTTTCAACATTTTGTTGTGGGATTAAAATGGATTCAGTTGTCTTTTTTTTTGTCAACGACCTACACAAAATACGCTGTCCAAGTGCTTTACAAATTCTAACATTTGTAAAGCACTTCTATATCTTGATTAGATGATAATTATTCAACCCACTGAGTCAATACATGTTAGAATCACATTTGGCAGTGATTACAGCTGTGAGTCTTTCTGGGTAAGTCTCTAAGAACTTTCCACATCTGAATTGTGCAATATTTGTCCTTTTTTATTATTTTTAAAATTCTTCAAGCTCTGTCAAATTGGTTGTTGATCATTGCTAGACAGCCATTTTCAGGTCTTGCCATAGATTTTCAAGCAGATTTAAGTGAAAACTAACTCGGCCACTCAGGAACATTCACTTTCTTCTTGGTAAGCAACTCCAGTGTAAATTTGGTCTTGTGTTTTAGGTTATTGTCCTGCTGGAAGGTGAATTCATGTCCCAGTGTCTGGTGGAAAGCAGACTGAGCCAGACTTTCCTCTAGGATTTTGCCGGTGCTTCATCTCCCAGTGTCTGGTGGAAAGCAGACTGAACCAGGTTGTCCTCTAGGGTTTGGCCTTGTGTTTTAGGTTATTGTCCTGCTGGAAGGTGAATTCATCTGCCAGTGTCTGGTGGAAAGCAGACTGAACCAGGTTGTCCTCTAGGGTTTGGCCTTGTGTTTTAGGTTATTGTCCTGCTGGAAGGTGAATTCATCTCCCAGTGTCTGTTGGAAAGCAGACTGAACCAGGTTGTCCTCTAGGGTTTGGCCTGTGCTTCATCTCCCAGTGTCTGTTGGAAAGCAGACTGAACCAGGTTTTCCTCTAGGGTTTGGCCTGTGCTTCATGTCCCAGTGTCTGGTGGAAAGCAGACTGAACCAGGTTGTCCTCTAGGGTTTGGCCTGTGCTTCATCTCCCAGTGTCTGGTGGAAAGCAGACTGAACCAGGTTGTCCTCTAGGGTTTGGCCTGTGCTTCATGTCCCAGTGTCTGGTGGAAAGCAGACTGAACCAGGTTGTCCTCTAGGGTTTGGCCTGTGCTTCATCTCCCAGTGTCTGGTGGAAAGCAGACTGAACCAGGTTGTCCTCTAGGGTTTGGCCTGTGCTTCATGTCCCAGTGTCTGGTGGAAAGCAGACTGAACCAGGTTGTCCTCTAGGGTTTGGCCTGTGCTTCATCTCCCAGTGTCTGGTGGAAAGCAGACTGAACCAGGTTGTCCTCTAGGGTTTGGCCTGTGCTTCATCTCCCAGTGTCTGGTGGAAAGCAGACTGAACCAGGTTGTCCTCTAGGGTTTGGCCTGTGCTTCATCTCCCAGTGTCTGGTGGAAAGCAGACTGAACCAGGTTGTCCTCTAGGGTTTGGCCTGTGCTTCATCTGCCAGTGTCTGGTGGAAAGCAGACTGAACCAGGTTGTCCTCTAGGGTTTGGCCTGTGCTTCATCTCCCAGTGTCTGGTGGAAAGCAGACTGAACCAGGTTGTCCTCTAGGGTTTGGCCTGTGCTTCATCTCCCAGTGTCTGGTGGAAAGCAGACTGAACCAGGTTGTCCTCTAGGGTTTGGCCTGTGCTTCATCTCCCAGTGTCTGGTGGAAAGCAGACTGAACCAGGTTGTCCTCTAGGGTTTGGCCTGTGCTTAGCCATAACATGATGCAGCCACCACTTTCCTTGAGAATATGGAGATTATTACTCAGTAATGTGTTGTATTGGATTTGCCCCAAACATAACACTTTGTATTCAGGACAAAAAGTTAATTGCTTAGCCAATTATTTTTGCAGTTTTACTTTAGTGCCTTGTTGCAACAGGATGGATGTTTTGGAATATTTTTTATTCTGTACAGATTTCCTTCTTTTCACTCTGTCATTGAGGTTAGTATTGTGGTGTCACTACAATGTTGCTGATCCATCCTCAGTTTTTCTCCTATCACAGTCATTCAACTCTGTAACTGTTTTAAAAAGTCACCATTGGCGGTTTCCTTCCTCTTCGGCAACTGAGTTAGGAAGAACGCCTGTATCGTTGTAGTGACTGGGTGTATTGATACACCATCCAGAGTGTAGTAAATTCACCATGCTCTAACGGATATTCAATGTCAGCTTTTTATTTTATGTTTACCCATCTACCAATTCTTTGCAATGCAAAACCTCAAGTCTTTGTGGTTGAAATCCACTCCTTGACTGAGGAACCTCACAGATAATTGTACGTGTGGGGTTACAGAGATGAGGTAGTCATTCATGAATCATGCTAAACACTTTTTATTGAACACAGAGTGAGTCCATGCAACTTATTATGTGACTTGTTCAGCACATTTTGACTCCTGAACTTATTTAGTCTTGACATAACAAAGGGGTTGAATACTTATTGACTCGAAACATTTCAGCTTTTCATTATGAATGAAATTAGTAAATAATTCTAAAAACAAAATTCCACTTTGGTATTGTGGAGTATCGTGTGTGTGTAGATCAGTGACCCCAAAAAATGTCAATGTAATCAATTTAAATGTCTGTAACACGACAACATGTGTAATAAGACAAGGGGTGTGAGTACTTCCTGTATGGGTGCCATTTAGGATGGAAAGCCTGAGATTAAACATCATCTCCATTCCATCTCCCAGAGGACAAGCCAATATCCACTTAGACATATTACAGTAGACCGTTTCTCTTTGAGTTGACTGTAAATCAGGAGTGGCCCTGTCCCGTCCTCCTCCTGCTCTGCTGACTGTAAATCAGGAGTGGCCCTGTCCCGTCCTCCTCCTGCTCTGCTAACTGTGATAGGACCGTTCCAGGGTGTTTTAAGGTCTGACCTCTGACCTCTGTGTTTTCTTCCAGGGTGTTTTAAGGACGACCGCATCGTGTTCTGGACATGGATGTTCTCCACGTACTTCATGGAGAAGCTGTCGCCGCGGGAACAGGACGACATGTTGTTTTACGTCCGCAGGAAGCTGTCATACGTCAGCCCCGACCAATCAGAAGGAAAGAAGGTGAGCGAGCGAGAGTAGTGAGTGTGTGTGAGACAGTGAATATGTTATAGTGTTCCTTACGGTTGGAGTGTTCCGTACGGTTGGAGTGTTCCGTGCGGTTGGAGTGTTCCGTACGGTTGCAGTGTTCCGTACGGTTGCAGTGTTCCGTACGGTTGGAGTGTTCCGTACGGTTGGAGTGTTCCGTACGGTTGGAGTGTTCCGTACGGTTGGAGTGTTCCGTACGGTTGGAGTGTTCCGTACGGTTGGAGTGTTCCGTACGGTTGGAGTGTTCCGTACGGTTGGAGTGTTCCGTGCGGTTGGAGTGTTCCGTGCGGTTGGAGTGTTCCGTGCGGTTGGAGTGTTCCGTATGGTTGGAGTGTTCCGTACGGTTGGAGTGTTCCATATACAGTGGGGCAAAAAAGTATTTAGTCAGCAACCAATTGTGCAAGTTCTCCCACTTAAAAAGATGAGAGGCCTGTAATTTTCATCATAGGTACACTTCAACTATGAGACAAAATGAGGGGAAAAAATATAGAAAATCACATTGTAGGATTTTTTATGAATTTATTTGCAAATTATGATGGAAAAATAAGTATTTGGTCAATAACAAAAGTTATCTCAATACTTTGTTATATACTCTTTGTTGGTAATGACAGAGGTCAAACGTTTTCTGTAAGTCTTCACAAGGTTTTCACACACTGTTGCTGGTATTTTGGCCCATTCCTCCATGCAGATCTCCTCTAGAGCGGTGATGTTTTGGGGCTGTTGCTGGGTATATTTGGCAATGTGTTGTGACACAACTGCACATTTTAGAGTGTCATTTTATTGTCCCCAGCACAAGGTGCACCTTTGTAATGATCATGCTGTTTAATCAGCTTCTTGATATGCCACATGTGTTAGAAATGCATTAGAAACGCTCACTAACAGGAATGTAAACAAAGTTGTGCATTTGGAACATATCAAATCAAATCTGGGATCTTTTATTTCAGCTCATGAAACATGAGACCAACACTTTACATGTTGCGTTTTATATTTTACTTCAGTGTAAATCAGATATTTCTTTATTTCATTTTCAATACATTTGCTAAAATGTCTAAACATGTTTTCATTCTGTCATTATAGCACAGGGTATTGTGATGTCATTACAGCCCAGGGTATTGTGATGTCATTACAGCCCAGGGTATTGTGATGTCATTACAGCCCAGGGTATTGTGATGTCATTACAGCCCAGGGTATTGTGATGTCATTACAGCCCAGGGTATTGTGATGTCATTACAGCCCAGTGTATTGTGATGTCATTACAGGCCAGGGTATTGTGTGCAGATGGATGAGAGAGGGGCAAAAAATCTATTGAATCCATTTTGAATTCAGGCTGTAACACAACAACATGTGGACTAAGTCCAGGGGTATGAATACTTTCTGACGGCTCTGTATATGATATCTATATGGGCTGCATGACAATAGGCTGTTGATGATTTGAGCCGGGCGGCAGGTAGCCTAGTGTTGGGCCAGTAACCGTAACAACCGTTTCGTAGTGTCAGGCTTTGGAACAACATCCACAACGACCATAAGGACCATGTTTTACACTGTTTCAACCCGTTGTTAAACTTTCTTTCTTTAAATGGATGAATGACCGTGAGGGGAGTTTTTTTTAAAGTACTATACTGTTTTGATGATAAGTGTTTGATGTGATTTTAGATTGAATTTGCATTGATGTCAGAGTTAGAGGGACGATCGAGCCCTGAGTACCAGGCCGTTAGGACCTGATGGAGGGACAATGGAGCCCTGAGTACCAGGCCGTTAGGACCTGATGGAGGGACAATGGAGCCCTGAGTACCAGGCCGTTAGGACCTGATGGAGGGACAATGGAGCCCTGAGTACCAGGCCATTAGGACCTGATGGAGGGACAATGGAGCCCTGAGTACCAGGCCATTAGGACCTGATGGAGGGACAATGGAGCCCTGAGTACCAGGCCGTTAGAACCTGATGGAGGGACAATGGAGCCCTGAGTACCAGGCCGTTAGGACCTGATGGAGGGACAATGGAGACCTGAGTACCAGGCCATTAGGACCTGATTGATTGGTGTGTAGTCAGTTGGGTTCTACCAAGGACCAGACCGTTAGGACCTGATGGATGGTGTGTAGTCAGTTGGGTACTACCAAGGACCAGACTGTTAGGACCTGATTGATTGGTGTGTAGTCAGTTGGGTGTAACCAAGGACCAGACTGTTAGGACCTGATTGATGGTGTGTAGTCAGTTGGGTTCTACCAAGGACCAGACTGTTAGGACCTGATTGATGGTGTGTAGTCAGTTGGGTTCTACCAAGGACCAGACCGTTAGGACCTGATGGATGGTGTGTAGTCAGTTGGGTTCTACCAAGGACCAGACTGTTAGGACCTGATGGATGGTGTGTAGTCAGTTGGGTGTAACCAAGGATTTGGGTTTATTAATAACATGATTTGGGTTTATTAATAACATGATTTGGGTTTATTAATAACATGATTTGGGTTTATTAACAATAACACGATTTGGGTTTATTAACAATAACACGATTTGGGTTTATTAACAATAACACGATTTGGGTTTATTAACAACAGGATTTGGGTTTATTAATAACATGATTTGGGTTTATTAACAATAACACGATTTGGGTTTATTAACAATAACACGATTTGGGTTTATTAACAATAACAGGATTTGGGTTGAACAGAATATGAGCTTTGAAAAGGAGTCATTTCCACTGGGACAGTTACTCTTTGGTTTTATCGGACACAACTGACTGAGATCAAAGTTACACTGTCTAAAACATGCAAATACCTTCTAATCTAGCATTTTTAAAGGGGCAATCTGCAGTTTAAATAACCATGTTTAACTACAGGAACTTTGTGAAGGACCCTTCACAGGTTCACAGGCCTAATCTTCATGGATATGGCTTTCACAGAGTAGAAGGTCTTCCATCCCCTCCAGTTGACTCCCATCTGTGAGTTCAATCCCCATGTATAAAGACCGTTGGGGTTTGACAAGTAACACTCGTTGAACCAATAACCTCCGACTGCGCCGACTGCACAGTTGGTCTCATGGGGGTCCTGGTCTCGGTCGAAGGTGGAGAACTTCATACCGCTGTGATAGGTGAGAGAGTCCCCTTGGTAGGAGGAAACACAGGTCAGATGTTAAGGTACCTGTTTACCACATAGGCTACTGCCCAGAGCCCTGGTCCAAATCAGTCTACTATGTCTCAATGTGATCTAGAACCAGGTCTCCCCCCGTCCTTTCTATGTAGTAATCATGATCTCTAATAAACTGATCCCAGATTATCTGTACGGGCCCCCCTCAGGGGGGTTGTATTCACTAGGAATCAAACGGAACCGAATGAGGGAACCTAGCTGAACAGATGTTAAACTGTTCTCACCTGAACTCTGGACTAATGAATACAGCCCAGATGTTAAACTGTTCTCACCTGAACTCTGGACTAATGAATACAGCCCAGATGTTAAACTGTTCTCACCTGAACTCTGGACTAATGAATACAGCCCAGATGTTAAACTGTTCTCACCTGAACTCTGGACTAATGAATACAGCCCAGATGTTAAACTGTTCTCACCTGAACTCTGGACTAATGAATACAGCCCAGATGTTAAACTGTTCTCACCTGAACTCTGGACTAATGAATACAGCCCAGATGTTAAACTGTTCTCACCTGAACTCTGGACTAATGAATACAGCCCAGATGTTAAACTGTTCTCACCTGAACTCTGGACTAATGAATACAGCCCAGATGTTAAACTGTTCTCACCTGAACTCTGGACTAATGAATACAGCCCAGATGTTAAACTGTTCTCACCTGAACTCTGGACTAATGAATACAGCCCAGATGTTAAACTGTTCTCACCTGAACTCTGGACTAATGAATACAGCCCAGATGTTAAACTGTTCTCACCTGAACTCTGGACTAATGAATACAGCCCAGATGTTAAACTGTTCTCACCTGAACTCTGGACTAATGAATACAGCCCAGATGTTAAACTGTTCTCACCTGAACTCTGGACTAATGAATACAGCCCAGATGTTAAACTGTTCTCACCTGAACTCTGGACTAATGAATACAGCCCAGATGTTAAACTGTTCTCACCTGAACTCTGGACTAATGAATACAGCCCAGATGTTAAACTGTTCTCACCTGAACTCTGGACTAATGAATACAGCCCAGATGTTAAACTGTTCTCACCTGAACTCTGGACTAATGAATACAGCCCAGATGTTAAACTGTTCTCACCTGAACTCTGGACTAATGAATACAGCCCAGATGTTAAACTGTTCTCACCTGAACTCTGGACTAATGAATACAGCCCAGATGTTAAACTGTTCTCACCTGAACTCTGGACTAATGAATACAGCCCAGATGTTAAACTGTTCTCACCTGAACTCTGGACTAATGAATACAGCCCAGATGTTAAACTGTTCTCACCTGAACTCTGGACTAATGAATACAGCCCAGATGTTAAACTGTTCTCACCTGAACTCTGGACTAATGAATACAGCCCAGATGTTAAACTGTTCTCACCTGAACTCTGGACTAATGAATACAGCCCAGATGTTAAACTGTTCTCACCTGAACTCTGGACTAATGAATACAGCCCAGATGTTTCTCTAAGTTAAACTGTTCTCACCTGCTCCTCCGTCTTTAAAGCCAGTAACCTGTAGTTTGTAGCCGTCCAGTTCAGGATCTGTGACTTCGGGAGAGATGGCGAAGGAGGAGTAGAAAGCGTAGGCTTTCTGTCCGTCAAAGTCCTCCATGTCCACCCTCAACTCGTAGGTCTTTTTCAGGGTCAGGAGGTAGATGGTGTCCAGACCTGCATCGAACAGACGAGAGGTGAACCTTTTTTAGAACAGAGATATTCAACTCTTACCCCTTACCAGGTTCAGAGGCTGCTGGTCCAAGTCTAAACCAGTCCTCTTCTACCTGGTAATTCATATCACCCCTTGGTGTCCCAGGTCTAAACCAGTCCTCTTCTACCTGGTAATTCATATCACCCCCTTGGTGTCCCAGGTCTAAACCAGTCCTCTTCAACCTGGTAATTCATATCACCCACCTGGTGTCCCAGGTCTAAACCAGTCCTCTTCTACCTGGTAATTCGTATCACCCACCTGGTGTCCCAGGTCTAAACCAGTCCTCTTCTACCTGGTAATTCGTATCACCCACCTGGTGTCCCAGGTCTAAACCAGTCCTCTTCTACCTGGTAATTCGTATCACCCACCTGGTGTCCCAGGTCTAAACCAGTCCTCTTCTACCTGGTAATTCGTATCACCCCCTTGGTGTCCCAGGTCTAAACCAGTCCTCTTCTACCTGGTAATTCGTATCACCCCCTTGGTGTCCCAGGTCTAAACCAGTCCTCTTCTACCTGGTAATTCATATCACCCACCTGGTGTCCCAGGTCTAAACCAGTCCTCTTCTACCTGGTGTCCCAGGTCTAAACCAGTCCTCTTCTACCTGGTAATTCATATCACCCACCTGGTGTCCCAGGTCTAAACCAGTCCCTGATGAAGAGGAACAATGTGAAAAATGTAGAGGCGCTGGCGTCGAGGTCAAGTGTTGAGTTTAAAAGGATCTCTATTTCTATCATACAGAAAGTGATGTCTTCGGTCAGCACAGAAAGTAATGTGTCAGAAAGCTTACTTCATTTTTTTGTATATACTGTACCAGTCAAAAGTTTGGTACTGTTGGACATTCCAGTTGAAGCTGGTTGAGAGAATGCCAAGCGTGTACAAAGCTGTCATCAAGGCAAAAGGATGGCTACTTTGAAGAATCTCAAATATAAAAAAATATTTTGATTTAACACGTGTTTTGGTTACCACATGATTCCATATGTGTAATTTCATAGTTTTGATGTCTTCACTATTATTCTACAATGTAGAAAATAGTAAAAAAATAAAGAAAAACCCTGGAATGAGTAGGTGTGTCCAAACTTTTGACTGGAACTGAATATATTTTTTAACTGCTTTGGGTTAGTGTGGGAGGTTGCATTTCTCGACGCACTGGTTTTACACACCGACTAAAGGAGATTGGTCTTGTTGGGATTTGGTCTTGTTGTGGTTTGGTCTTGTTGTGATTGGTCCTGCCTAACTACTGACCGTCACAACAACCTCACTAATAAAGAAGTCAATTTAACAAACCAATGATTCATTTTATATTATCCAGGTTTTTTCATGGATGATCTGTCCTTGAAAAGGCTTCCTGATGTAAGACCTTACCCAGCCAGTACTCTCCTGCTGCATGTCCAAAGCCATTCTTGTACTGGTCCCATCCTCTGTAGAAGTTCACTGTTCCATCCATCCTCCTCTGAAACACCTGGAAGGAGGGGAAGGGAGGGGGGAGGAGGTGAAGAGAGGGAGGGGGGGTGAAGGAGAGGAGAAATTGTAAGCATCTAGGCCATGTCATCAAGTACTGACTCAGGAGAATTCAGTACCAACGGTTGATCTGACCTGTAATCCGGCAGAATACTGTTGTCTGATCAACCGTATTTTAAAACAACAGTATTATGCCAGATTACAGGTCTGATCAACCGTATTTAAAAAAAGTATTATGCCAGATTACAGGTCTGATCAACCGTATTTTAAAACAGTATTCTGCCAGATTACAGGTCTGATCAACCGTATTTTAAAACAGTATTATGCCAGATTACAGGTCTGATCAACTGTATTTTAAAACAACAGTATTCTGCCAGATAAGAGGTCTGATCAACCGTATTTTAAAACCTCTTATCTGGCAGAATACTGTTGTTTTAAAATACGGTTGATCTGACCTGTAATCTGGCAGAATACTGTTGTTTTAAAATACGGTTGATCAGACCTGTAATCCGGCAGAATACTGTTGTTTTAAAATACGGTTGATCTGACCTGTAATCTGTCAGAATACTGTTGTTTTAAAATACGGTTGATCTGACCTGTAATCTGGCAGAATACTGTTGTTTTAAAATACGGTTGATCTGACCTGTAATCTGGCAGAATACTGTTGTTTTAAAATACGGTTGATCTGACCTGTAATCTGTCAGAATACTGTTGTTTTAAAATACGGTTGATCTGACCTGTAATCTGGCAGAATACTGTTGTTTTAAAATACAGTTGATCAGACCTGTAATCCGGCAGAATACTGTTGTTTTAAAATACGGTTGATCTGACCTGTAATCTGGCAGAATACTGTTGTCTGATCAACTGTATTTTAAAACAACAGTATTCTGCCAGATTACAGGTCTGATCAACTCTATTTTAAAACAACAGTATTCTGCCAGATTACAGGTCTGATCAACTCTATTTTAAAACAACAGTATTCTGCCAGATTACAGGTCTGATCAACTGTATTTTAAAACAACAGTATTCTGCCAGATTACAGGTCTGATCAACCGTATTTTAAAACAACAGTATTCTGCCAGATTACAGGTCTGATCAACCGTATTTTAAAACAGTATTATGCCAGATTACAGGTCTGATCAACTGTATTTTAAAACAACAGTATTCTGCCAGATTACAGGTCTGATCAACCGTATTTTAAAACCTCTTATCTGGCAGAATACTGTTGTTTTAAAATACTTCAACAAGATCAGTGTATGTCGATGTAGCATGTTTTTGTTGATGCTAACTAGTTTGTAAGGTGTTGTTGTGACTAATTTATTCGGCTAACAATTAAACATATTTAGTGGATTAAATAAATAAATCATCAGATTTAATGAAAGTAAAGTCACAACAGTGTTGAAGCTGACTAGTATGGTCTGGAGGGGTTGAGGCCGACTCTAGTATGGTCTGGAGGGGTTGAGGCCGACTCTAGTATGGTCTGGAGGGGTTGAGGCCGACTCTAGTCTGGTCTGGAGGGGTTGAGGCCGACTCTAGTATGGTCTGGAGGGGTTGAGGCCGACTCTAGTATGGTCTGGAGGGGTTGAGGCCGACTCTAGTATGGTCTGGAGGGGTTGAGGCCGACTCTAGTATGGTCTGGAGGGGTTGAGGCCGACTCTAGTATGGTCTGGAGGGGTTGAGGCCGACTCTAGTATGGTCTGGAGGGGTTGAGGCCGACTCTAGTATGGTCTGGAGGGGTTGAGGCCGACTCTAGTATGGTCTGGAGGGGTTGAGGCCGACTCTAGTATGGTCTGGAGGGGTTGAGGCCGACTCTAGTATGGTCTGGAGGGGTTGAGGCCGACTGTAGTCTGGTCTGGAGGGGTTGAGGCCGACTCTAGTCTGGTCTGGAGGGGTTGAGGCCGACTCTAGTCTGGTCTGAACACTAGTTATGTACTCCGTTAAATAGTTTCCTTCTCGGTAGCCTACTCACAGTCCATTTCCCTCCGTCGGTGTCCATATCACAGTAGACGTATCGAGGAGAGTTGGGTCCAGCAGGGTAGATCCTGTAGACACCACTGGTCTTGGCTCCGTCGTTGTAGATGTCAGCACAGTCCAGAGGCTGGAACATTAACCCTTTAGACTGAACAGCTACCGACAGCAGCAACACATGGACGAACCTCAGGGCCTGAAACACGGGGTATCACAGAGAGACTTTTACATTTTTAGATTATTTTAATGTAATTCTACGTGTGAAACGTAGATAATTTTCTGCTCAATATATTGAAATTATATGTCGGGTTACATATAAACAGTCTGTAGTGGTAAAATTCTGCCGTGGTAAAATATAGCTTACAACTTACATGCATTGTTGGAACGGTAAACAGTCTTTATCCTGTTGGTTTTCAGACGGACGAATAATGTGATTGTGCCTCTTATCCATCCTTTTGTGTACTTTTTAGAAGGAGTGGGTTGATCATGATTGGCTGATTTTTATTATCAGGGAAGCAAACATGATTTCACAATATGGACATTTCCACTTCTGTAATTCCCTGGACTTTGTCTTTTTAAACACAGTGTTTCTTCTATCCATATCGCCTAAGTTGTCTCCATGTTTCACCATAACATGCGTGTACTCTACCTTTCTGCCCATATTTTGTTAGGTTCCCTATCGCGGTCCGTTTCCCTATCGCGGTCCGTTTCCCTATCGCGGTCCTTTTCCCTATCGCGGTCCTTTTCCCTATCGCGGTCCGTTTCCCTATCGCGGTCCGTTTCCCTATCGCGGTCCTTTTCCCTATCGCGGTCCTTTTCCCTATCGCGGTCCTTTTCCCTATCGCGGTCCTTTTCCCTATCGCGGTCCTTTTCCCTATCGCGGTCCTTTTCCCTATCGCGGTCCGTTTCCCTATCGCGGTCCGTTTCCCTATCGCGGTCCGTTTCCCTATCGCGGTCCGTTTCCCTATCGCGGTCCGTTTCCCTATCGCGGTCCTTTTCCCTATCGCGGTCCTTTTCCCTATCGCGGTCCTTTTCCCTATCGCGGTCCTTTTCCCTATCGCGGTCCTTTTCCCTATCGCGGTCCTTTTCCCTATCGCGGTCCTTTTCCCTATCGCGGTCCGTTTCCCTATCGCGGTCCGTTTCCCTATCGCGGTCCGTTTCCCTATCGCGGTCCGTTTCCCTATCGCGGTCCGTTTCCCTATCGCGGTCCGTTTCCCTATCGCGGTCCGTTTCCCTATCGCGGTCCGTTTCCCTCCGTCAGGTTCCCTATCGCGGTCCGTTTCCCTCCGTCAGGTTCCCTATCGCGGTCCGTTTCCCTCCGTCAGGTTCCCTATCGCGGTCCGTTTCCCTCCCGTCAGGTTCCCTATCGCGGTCCGTTTCCCTCCCGTCAGGTTCCCTATCGCGGTCCGTTTCCCTCCCGTCAGGTTCCCTATCGCGGTCCGTTTCCCTCCCGTCAGGTTCCCTATCGCGGTCCGTTTCCCTCCCGTCAGGTTCCCTATCGCGGTCCGTTTCCCTCCCGTCAGGTTCCCTATCGCGGTCCGTTTCCCTCCCGTCAGGTTCCCTATCGCGGTCCGTTTCCCTCCCGTCAGGTTCCCTATCGCGGTCCGTTTCCCTCCCGTCAGGTTCCCTATCGCGGTCCGTTTCCCTCCCGTCAGGTTCCCTATCGCGGTCCGTTTCCCTCCCGTCAGGTTCCCTATCGCGGTCCGTTTCCCTCCCGTCAGGTTCCCTATCGCGGTCCGTTTCCCTCCCGTCAGGTTCCCTATCGCGGTCCGTTTCCCTCCCGTCAGGTTCCCTATCGCGGTCCGTTTCCCTCCCGTCAGGTTCCCTATCGCGGTCCGTTTCCCTCCCGTCAGGTTCCCTATCGCGGTCCGTTTCCCTCCCGTCAGGTTCCCTATCGCGGTCCGTTTCCCTCCCGTCAGGTTCCCTATCGCGGTCCGTTTCCCTATCGCGGTCCGTTTCCCTCCCGTCAGGTTCCCTATCGCGGTCCGTTTCCCTCCCGTCAGGTTCCCTATCGCGGTCCGTTTCCCTCCCGTCAGGTTCCCTATCGCGGACCGTTTCCCTATCGCGGTCCGTTTCCCTCCGTCAGGTTCCCTATCGCGGTCAGGTTCCCTATCGCGGTCCGTTTCCCTCCGTCAGGTTCCCTATCGCGGTCAGGTTCCCTATCGCGGTCCGTTTCCCTCCCGTCAGGTTCCCTATCGCGGTCAGGTTCCCTATCGCGGTCCGTTTCCCTCCCGTCAGGTTCCCTATCGCGGTCCGTTTCCCTATCGCGGTCCGTTTCCCTCCCGTCAGGTTCCCTATCGCGGTCCGTTTCCCTATCGCGGTCCGTTTCCCTCCGTCAGGTTCCCAGTCCGTTAGTCTCGAAAAATGCTGTTAGTCTCGAAAAAGACAAATTCTTATTTAGGCTGTTCTCGGGCAGAACGACAGATTTTTACCTTGTCAAGATCGGGGATTCGATCTTGCAACCTTTCGGTTACAAGTCCAACGCTCTAACCGCTAGGCTACGCTAGGCTACGCCCTTTTCTGTTGACCCGTTAGATAGCTGGCTAGACTAACTTACCCCAAACAAATTGTAGATGACATGGCTAATTGAGTGACTCTCAGTTATAATTAAGTTATAATTATAGAACATTAAATATTTATGGGGCACCACTTGCATGTTCTCAGTCAGGTAGTCCTTACACACCATAGAGAATGATAGAGGCCTCTCGTGGCCAGAAGGCGGTATTAAGGCCTTATACGCCATAGAGAATGATAGAGGTATCTAGTGGCCAGAAGGCAGTATTAAGGCATGACACACCATAGAGAATGATAGAGGTATCTAGTGGCCAGAAGGTGGTATTAAGGCATTACACACCATAGAGAAGGATAGAGGTATCTAGTGGCCAGAAGGTGGTATTAAGGCATTACACACCATAGAGAATGATAGAGGCCTCTAGTGGCCAGAAGGCGGTATTAAGGCCTTATACGCCATAGAGAATGCTAGAGGTCTCTCGTGGCCAGAAGGCGGTATTAAGGCATTACACACCATAGAGAATGATAGAGGCCTCTAGTGGCCAAAAGGCGGTATTAAGTCCTTAATGTTGTGTTGAGTTGGAAAATACAGTGTTCCTCTAGTGATGGGCGGTGTTGTGTATTGCAGGTGGAATAAATCAGTGTAATTGTATATCTGTATATTCCAGATAGATGTGGAATATGATTCTATAATGTGTCTGTATATTCCAGGTAGAGGTGGAATATGATTCTATAATGTGTCTGTATATTCCAGGTAGATGTGGAATATGATTCTATAATGTGTCTGTATATTCCAGGTGGAATATGTTTCTATAATGTGTCTGTATATTCCAGGTAGATGTGGAATATGATTCTATAATGTGTCTGTATATTCCAGGTGGAGGTGGAATATGATTCTATAATGTGTCTGTATATTCCAGGTAGATGTGGAATATGATTCTATAATGTGTCTGTATATTCCAGGTAGATGTGGAATATGATTCTATAATTTGTCTGTGTATTCCAGGTGGAATATGATTCTATAATGTGTCTGTATATTCCAGGTAGATGTGGAATATGATTCTATAATGTGTCTGTATATTCCAGGTGGAATATGTTTCTATAATGTGTCTGTATATTCCAGGTAGATGTGGAATATGATTCTATAATGTGTCTGTATATTCCAGGTAGATGTGGAATATGATTCTATAATGTGTCTGTATATTCCAGGTAGATGTGGAATATGATTCTATAATGTGTCTGTGTATTCCAGGTAGATGTGGAGGTGTACAGGAGAGACTCTAAGAGGCTTCCAGGTTTAGGAGAACCTGACATCGACTGGGAGGAGAGTGTTTACCTGAATCTGATCCTAATGAAGGTTGGTATGGCAACAAGCACATTCCCAGGCCGCCTCCCGTCCCAGTACTAACCAGGCCCGACCCTGAACGGGCTGTCTCCCGTACCAGTACTAACCGGGCCCGACCCTGAACGGGTTGTCTCCCGTCCCACTACTAACCGGGCCCGACCCTGAACGGGCTGCCTCCCGTCCCAGTACTAACCGGGCCCGTCCCAGTACTAACCAGGCCCGACCCTGAACGGGCTGTCTCCCGTCCCAGTACTAACCGGGCCCGACCCTGAACGGGCTGTCTCCCGTCCCAGTACTAACCAGGCCCGACCCTGAACGGGCTGTCTCCCGTACCAGTACTAACCGGGCCCGACCCTGAACGGGTTGTCTCCCGTCCCAGTACTAACCGGGCCCGTCCCAGTACTAACCAGGCCCGACCCTGAACGGGCTGTCTCCCGTCCCAGTACTAACCGGGCCCGACCCTGATCTAGCTGTCTCCCGTCCCAGTACTAACCGGGCCCGACCCTGAACGGGCTGTCTCCCGTACCAGTACTAACCAGGCCCGACCTTGAACGGGCTGTCTCCCGTCCCAGTACTAACCAGGCCCGACCCTGAACGGGCTGTCTCCCGTCCCAGTACTAACCGGGCCCGACCCTGAACGGTCTGCCTCCCGTCCCAGTACTAACCGGGCCCGACCCTGAACGGTCTGTCTCACGTCCCAGCAGTAACCAGGCCCGACCCTGAACGGGCTGTCTCCCGTACCAGTACTAACCGGGCCCGACCCTGAACGGGCTGTCTCCCGTACCAGTACTAACCGGGCCCGACCCTGAACGGGCTGTCTCCCGTCCCAGTACTAACCGGGCCCGTCCCAGTACTAACCAGGCCCGACCCTGAACGGGCTGTCTCCCGTCCCAGTACTAACCAGGCCCGACCCTGAACGGGCTGTCTCCCGTCCCAGTACTAACCAGGCCCGACCCTGAACGGGCTGTCTCCCGTCCCAGTAGTAACCAGGCCCCCGTCCCAGTACTAACCGGGCCCGACCCTGAACGGGCTGCCTCCCGTCCCAGTACTAACCAGGCCCCCGTCCCAGTACTAACCGGGCCCGACCCTGAACGGTCTGTCTCACGTCCCAGCAGTAACCAGGCCCGACCCTGAACGGGCTGCCTCCCGTCCCAGTACTAACCGGGCCCGACCCTGAACGGGTTGCCTCCCGTCCCAGTACTAACCGGGCCCGACCCTGAACGGGCTGTCTCCCGTCCCAGTACTAACCGGGCCCGTCCCAGTACTAACCAGGCCCGACCCTGAACGGGCTGTCTCCCGTACCAGTACTAACCGGGCCCGACCCTGAACGGGCTGTCTCCCATCCCAGTACTAACCGGGCCCGACCCTGAACGGGCTGTCTCCCGTCCCAGTACTAACCGGGCCCGACCCTGAACGGGCTGTCTCCCGTCCCAGTACTAACCGGGCCCGACCCTGAACGGGCTGTCTCCCGTCCCAGTACTAACCGGGCCCGACCCTGAACGGGCTGTCTCCCGTCCCAGTACTAACCGGGCCCGACCCTGAACGGGCTGTCTCCCGTCCCAGTACTAACCGGGCCCGACCCTGAACGGGCTGTCTCCCGTCCCAGTACTAACCGGGCCCGACCCTGAACGGGCTGTCTCCCGTCCCAGTAGTAACCGGGCCCGACCCTGAACGGGCTGTTTCCCGTCCCAGTACTAACCAGGGCCGACCCTGAACGGGCTGTCTCCCGTCCCAGTAGTAACCAGGCCCGACCCTGAACGGGCTGTCTCCCGTCCCAGTACTAACCAGGGCCGACCCTGAACGGGCTGTCTCCCGTCCCAGTACTAACTGGTATCACAAGTGATTCTGCATTTAATGCTTTATCATAAAGGTGCATTTTCCCGTCGTTCACACGGGATGACACGGGATAACACGTCATTGGTAGGGATAGCCTAATATTGTCACCATCACACTTTTTTAGAAATGTTTTATTTATTACATTTTTTCTCCCCAATTTCGATCTTGTCTCATCGTTGCAACTCCCCAACGGGTTCGGGAGGCGAAGATGGAGTCATGCGTCCTCTGAAACATGACCCGCCAAACCGCGCTCCTTAACACCCACCCGCTTAACCCGGAAGTTAGCCGCACCAATGTGTCGGAGGAAACACTGTTCAACTGGCGACCGAAGTCAGCCTGCAGGCACCCGGCCCGCCACAAGGAGTCGCTAGAGAGCGATGAGCCAAGTAAAGCCCCCCAATAACCCGGACGAAGCTGGGCTAATTGTGCGCCGTCCTATGGGACTCCCGGCCACGGCCGGTTGGGGCACAGCCCGGGAATGAACCCAGGTCTGTAGTATCGTCTCTAGCACTGCGATGCAGTACCTTAGACCGCTGTGTCACCTGACATTTTCCTAGGAAAGTCTAGTTCAGAATATGGTTGGATAAAACCAAATTCATGACCTCTCTCTTTTTCTTCTATCAGCTGGACTATGTGGTGACGTGTGCTGTCTGCACACGCTCAGATGCAGGAGACATCCACATCCACAGGAAGAAGTCTCAGGTAAGAGACAAGACTCTTCAGACTACATCCCATAGGATTTACTAATGTAGCTATGGATAGATGGGCCTCTACAGAACCTGACCCAGTAACTCTCTCTCCCGCTTTCTCTCTCTCTCTCTCTCGCTTTCTCTCTCTCTCTCTCTCTCGCTTTCTCTCTCTTCTCTCTCGGGTTCTCTCTCGTCCCCTCCCCTCTCTCTCTCTTCACCTCGTCACCTCTCTCTCCGCCTTTCTCTCTCTCTCTTTTTCAATCCCGGTTTCTCTCTCTCTTCACCTCGTCACCTCTCTCTCTCTCCCTTTCTCTATCACTCTCCTCATCCCCCTCCCCTTCCTCTCTCTCTCTCTTTCCCTCCCCCTTTCCTCTCTCTCTTTCTCTCCCCCTTTCTCTATCACTCTCCTCATCCCTCTCTCTCCCCCTTTCTCTCTCTCTCTCTCTCCCCCCCCTTCCTCTCCCTTTCTCTATATATCTCTCCTCGTCCCTCTCTTTCCCTTACTTTATCTCTCTCTTTTCTCTCTCCCCCCTTCCTCTCCCTTTATATCTCTCCTCTCCATCTCTTTCCCTATATATCTCTCCTCGTCCCTCTCTCCCCCTCTCTCTCTCTCTCTCTCCCCTTCCTCTCCCTTTCTCTATATATCTCTCCTCGTCCCTCTCTCCCCCTTTCTCTCTCTCTCTCTCTCTCTCTCTCTCCCCTTCCTCTCCCTTTCTCTATATATCTCTCCTCGTCTCACTCTCCCCCTTTCTCTCTCTCTCTCCCCTTCCTCTCCCTTTCTCTATATATCTCTCCTCGTCCCTCTCTCCCCCTTTCTCTCTCTCTCTCCCCTTCCTCTCCCTTTCTCTATATATCTCTCCTCGTCCCTCTCTCCCCCTTTCTCTCTCTCTCTCTCCCCTTCCTCTCCCTTTCTCTATATATCTCTCCTCGTCCCTCTCTCCCCCTTTCTCTCTCTCTCTCCCCTTCCTCTCCCTTTCTCTATATCTCTCCTCGTCCCTCTCTTTCCCTTCCTTTATCTCTCCCTCTCTCTCTCATCACAGCAAGTGTATGCGTCTCCCAGTAAACACGCCATGGACAGTAAAGGGGAGGAGTCTAAGATGAGCTACCCCAACATCTTCTTCATGATTGACAACTTTGAGGAGGTAACCGTGACAACCGCCCTCAATCCCCTCCTCCCCAGCCCAATCAGGCACCTGACAGGTTGTGATTGACTGCCGGGGGCGTCCAGTAGGGCCCTCTGGGAGATGGGCTGTGTATTGAAGTGTGACCTGGGGTGTATTCATTAGTCGGTATCTGTTGCAAAGCGGAAACCATTTACTCCAAACGGAAAACGTTTTACAATGAAAACGAGAGTTTCTATTGGATAAATGCAGGTAGGACCCTCCCCCGTTTCATTCCATTTCCTCTGTTTACTTCCTTCGGTTCGTTAGAGTAAACGGTTTCCGTTGCAAAACGTTTTTTTTGCAACGGAATCTAACTAATGAATACACCCCTGACGCTGTCAGTCCATTTAAAAGCCACTACGGCAGTCCACTGATTCTAGTGTATTAACCTCATGGCAGACGGGGTCCGTTACAAATGGATTTTGTCCTGGGAAGGAAATCGATGACTTTCTCTCTACGTTTTCACAGTGAAAATATAAAACAGCAGTAACCAGGCCCGACCCTGAACGGGCTGTCTCCCGTCCCAGTACTAACCAGGCCCGACCCTGAACGGGCTGTCTCCCGTCCCAGTACTAACCAGGCCCGACCCTGAACGGGCTGTCTCCCGTCCCAGTACTAACCAGGCCCGACCCTGAACGGGCTGTCTCCCGTCCCAGTACTAACCAGGCCCGACCCTGAACGGGCTGTCTTTAAAACAGCAGTGGTTGAACCGGTCTTTTCAGTTCCTGGTATCAGCTTTCTCAGCTAAACTACGTGACTCGGCAAACACACTTGTAAACACACTTGTAAACACACTTGTAAACACACTTGTAAACACACTTGTAAACACACTTGTAAACACACTTGTAAACAGACGCTCATTATTCTAACACAGTGGTTCTCAACTGGTTTTGCTTCGGGAAACAAATTGAACCAGATTGTCTGTCACGACCCAATATTCGCATCGCGAAAAATAATATAGAAAACTATATATTTTTTTTAATGCTATATTGATATTTAATTGACCAATTACATGACAGTAAAATGTTGCCCATATTCTTGAAGAATGTTAATCTGGTTTCAGACAACAACGACCAACCAAATCAACATAATAGCTGATAACTCTAAAAATACTGGGATTTAAATTATTATTTTTTTTAAATATATTCAGTTCCAGTCATAAGTCTGGACACACCTACTCATTCAGGGGTTTTTCTTTATTTTTACTATTTTCTACATTGTAGAATAATAGTGAAGACATTAAAACTATGAAATAACACATATGGGATCATGTAGTAACCAAAAAAAGTGTTAAACAAATGTATTTATAAAGCCCTTCTTACATCAGCTAATATCTCAAAGTGCTGTACAGAAACCCCCAGCCTAAAACCACAAACAGCAAGCAATGCAGGTGTAGAAGCACGGTGGCTAGGAAAAACTCCCTAGAAAGGCAGGAACCTAGGAAGAAACCTAGAGAGGAACCAGGCTGAGGGGTGGCCAGTCCTCTTCTGGCTGTGCTGGGTTGGAGATTATAACAGAACATGGCCAAGATGTTCATAAATGACCAGCATGGTCAAATAATAATAATCACAGTAGTTGTCGAGAGTGCAGCAAGAGTTAGTCAGCGGGAGTTATCCAAATATATTTGAGATTCTTCAAGTAGCCACCCTTTGCCTTGATGACAGCTTTGAGGAGGTAACCGTGACAACCACTTTGCCGTGACGACAGCTTTGCACACTACTGGCGTTCTCTCAACCAGCTTTTTAAATGTATTTTTATTTAACCTTTATTTAACTAGGCAAGTCAGTTAAGAATCAATTCTTATTTACAATAACGGCCTACCCCGGGCCAAACCCGGACGACGCTGGGCCAATTTTGCGCCGCCCTATGGGACTCCCAATCACGGCCGGATGTGATACAGCCTGGATTCGAACCAGGGACTGTAGTGACGCCTCTTAGACCGCTGTGCCACTCGGGAGCCCTAAGTTTCATGAGGTAGTCACCTGGAATGCTTTTCAATTAACAGGTGTGTCTTGTTAAAAGTTAATTTGTGGAATTTCTTTCCTTAATGCATTTGAGCCAATCAGTTGTGT